>NC_047522.1:1000568-1040568 GCF_902827115.2 Pseudochaenichthys georgianus | reverse complement strand
CCGGCCACACACACACTGGATGCGCTACATCACAGAGGGGTACAAAGTGTGTGTGGCGTGTGAGCCTCCGGCCATGAAGAACGGCACGGGACGCTGCCAGGGGGACGGCCTGCAGGACGACAAGTATGGAGTTATGAACCTCTGTGTGTGTGTGTGTGTGTGTGTGTGTGTGTGTGTGTGTGTGTGTGTGGGTCCGGCACATCCAGCAGGAACTGGAGTAAAATTACACCATTTATCTCTGAACTTTAGTGGAGTAGAAGTAAAAAGTAGCAGAAAATGGTAATACTCAAGTACCTCTGTGTGTGTGTGTGTGTGTGTGTGTGTGTGTGTGTGTGTGTGTGTGTGTGTGTGTGTGTGTGTGTGTGTGTGTGGATATTTTCAATCAGGAGAGACGTGATGTATGAATGTACCGGGACGCCTGATACGAGGGAATAGTGATTGACGGATTACTACGAGTGAATGAAATGATGTTTGGCGAGTAGGCCCCGGTTTGCAGGACGATCCTTCGGGAGGGAACCCCCCCCGGGGTCAGGACACTGGTGATCGTGGTTCGGTCCGTCTGAGGGGAGAAGGTTTCAGCTTGGCCCTGCATTAGGAGACAGGAGACAGGAGGCGAAGGAGAGGAGGAGGGTTGCGCGTTGACGCCTGAAATGACAGCTGACGGAGAGGGAAGAGCCGATTTAAAGGGGGTAGCGGGGGCGATGATTGGCTTGTGAGAGATGGTGGGAGATGATTGGCTAGCCGGGGAGCAACGCCCCCGATCACTGATTGGGGGAGGGGATTGAAGTGATGTGTCACACCAGAGGAGTGGTCTTCCTCATTGAACTTGCTTCATCACATTTTCACGTCCGATATTACAACCTCAGCTGATGGTCTTCCTCCCTTCTCTCGGCTGCCTCCACATTCATATGGAAGCATTCTTCTTAACCTAGCTAAGAAAAAAAACTCTGTATCTAATATTATGCTCCCCTAAATGTAAGAAAAGTATAGCCCACATCATCCCCATTTAAATACCCCCCCCCAGAAAGAGTTTTGATTGGTCGGTAGGATTCAAAATGAAGATTTAGGTGTACACTCGTAGTGGATTATTATTCCAGTGGACACACATTGGCCCAGGGACAGACATCTGGATTGGCTGTTGCTCTGAACCGGAATAAAAACAGACCTTTTAAAATTGTAAGTTGTTTTTAACGTGAAAGAAACCAAACGATCGACTAAATTGAACAATAATTCACAACAAACAAAATAAGCTAAGGCGACTACTTGCATTCGGTGACTTGATTTTAAAAATGTTTTGCGGTCCACATCTCATTAAAATATCTAATGTTAGGAACTATTAAAGATAACATGCGGACACTTCTGTTCTAATGTAGCTGCGCAGACATACTGATACAATGGAGCGAGGTGTTGGCCACATATTGGAAAGTGCTGCCAAATGTACATTAACTATCATATTTATAAGATTGTATTGACAATATTCTACCTTTAATAATCCTAAAAAGTGTCTGTAAGTAAAACACTTCTTGCTGCAGTTGGTTGTAGTCTGTGCGGTGTCATTCTAATAATGTCCTGATAGCAATGGCATTCGTTTTGTTTTGCCATTTAACGCAAACCCAAATGAACTCAAACCAGTAAAAAAGAACTTTAAAATACTGCATAACTAAATGCAGCCTCCACCTCAAGGACCGCAGATGTTAACGGATATTATTAGACGTCATCAATCCCATATTAAATATAGTAATCCAACTTCATGCAGACGGTGTGCAACTATCCAAATCTTAAACATGTCTCTGTATTTACAAAATACTGGATATTACTCGATGCAGCCTCCACCTCAAGGACCGCAGTTGACAGATGTTGATGGATCTAATCAGACCTCGATGTTATCAATCCCATTTTAAATATAGTAATCTAACTTCATGCAGACGGTGTGAAACTATCCAATGTCTCCGTGTGTTTCAGGGAAGTCCTGCTCCACTGGCAGGCGGTCGGGAACCATCGGTGCAGCGGGACCTGGAAGAAGATCCAGAAAACCCAGCGGTGCGACTGTCCGCCCCAACACAGCTTCGTCTTCATCTGATCCACACCCACACACACACCCCCCCCCCACCCCCCGCAGGCTCTCAGTCAGAACAGGCTTCAAAGGAGGGTTTGAAGTGAGGTTGTGTGAAGGACTTTTAAACCCACAGAAGATGCAGTTTGGAGAAGCGCAGGATTTCCAGCTAAGAAAAGTACTGCTGTCGACAGAGAGCATATTGTAGAAACCTTAAAAAAAGTGTACATTTTTTTTATATAAAAGCCACCAGAATGCATTGATAAAAAACCTCAAAGAAAACCGGAGTTGCTGCTGCTCCAACGCTGCCTTAAAATAGGTGACTCTGGTGAATCCGAACACTTAAGTCACACAATAGTTCAAGGTTAAAATACAGACTGGGAGGAGAGTCTGACGGCGAGGGGAAGATGTTAAATATCCCAAACTGATAGATAACTTTGTTTTAAATGCGTCGCTTGGCTTCCTTGTGGAGAAGTACCTCGTACGCCCACACTTCAACACATCCCAAAACGTCCTTTCAAACTGCTCCACGTCGATATAAAAGCATGTTCACATCCACTGTACAGGACGTCCCCTCTTCATCACATTAAGCGCTTCATATCAAAGTTGTTTTTGCAGAGTTTTATTGTAACAAACCGCTGTTGTATTCCTTTTTTGAACAATATTTCTGACATACATTTTTAACTTAAACAAGAACATCTTTGTCTTCAAAAATAATAATAACCTCACAGAGGGCGAAACGTAGCTCAGTGCTGCCCCCTGGTGCTTAACATAAACACGGCAGCAAAGAAACAACATGAGAACAGACACTATGTTTCAAACTCTCCAAAGAGAGGTGCTTTTGAACGGCGACGGGTTGCTGTCTCCTTAGCCTTGATACTTCATCAGAATCCTCCAGCGGTCTTTGAGCATCACGCCGGTGCGTCCTTCAAAGTCCAAATCTACGTCCAGCAGCATCTGGGCCCACTTCCCCACGCCGTGGCGCTTGACTCCACGCTTCAAGTGGCGGTCCAGCTTATCGGTCCATTTCTGAAACATTTAAAACACGAGTTATACGTCGGGGAATCCAAGGTCGCATTGGAGCTTCGTCGTGACGTGGGATTCATTACCCGAGGGGACTTCCTTCTCTTCAGGATCGAGGAGGTTTCCATCGACATCGATGTGACCTGAGACACGTCTGATCGAGGGAGGTTCCACAGTTAGATAAAAGCTACTTATGGTTTTAAACACAGAGGATAAATCCAGCTCACCGCTCTCCGGGATTCTCTTCACGGAGAGAAACGGCTTCCGGCACGAATCGATTTCCCACTCCTCCATAAAGTTAGTGGGCAGAAGTTTCCGTTTTGTTCTGTGGACGCATCGATCGTTATTATTACATGGCTTAGTGGAATACTCGATTCTGATTGGTCAATTCAGAACACGTGACACGTTGTCAATACCGAACAGACAGACCGCTGTCAAGGACTTATTACTTACTTATTTTTTTTCATCGATCATTAATAACAACCATATCGTATAAATACATTTCATTTACACTTTAAAACCACGCAGCCTCGATGCTTTCTACGCAACGAGAGAAGCAGGAAAAGTGTTGTAACAATGCTTCTTGGCATCTTAGCTTCTTACCTTTCCCACGTCCCATGTCTCATGGGCGCACCAACGTGGTACCGTTGGAAAGGTAAGGAAACAGGCTTTCCCAAAAGCATTGTTACAAGAAAGAAGTCATCTACCAAACACAAATGTCGTTAAGTTCATAAAACAGAACGGGAATAACGTGGAAAAGGAAGTAAATACACTCGGGTTGTTTCCTACGTTTTGTTCTTTCTTGTTCGGATGTTTCCGTCTTGCGCCAAGTCGTCTTGCGTCGAGCCGTTTTGCGTCAAGTCGTCTTGCGTCGAGTCGTCTTGCGTCGCGTCGTCCTGCGCCGCGTCGTCCTGCGCCAAGTCGTCTTGCGTCAAGTCGTCCTCCGATTTCTCGCTTTCCGGCGACGCCTGCAGCATCTTCGTGGCTTCCTGAAGCACGAAGAAGCCGACATTAACACACACACACACACACACACAACACACACACACACACACACACACACACACACACACACACACACACACACACACACACACACACACACACACACACACACACGTAACTTAACATCACCTTTCCGTCCTCTTCCAAAGTAATTATTAACGTCCCGGTTCAATAAGTGGTGCTTAATGAAAGCAGGACTAACGAGGCCTGCTTTCATTAAGCACCCTTCTTAGTGTAACCTTGGTAGGTAATCAGTGTTCATTAGACCCTGTGGAGCGCTCTGCCCTTCAAAGCTCACTCGAGAGAGAATGTCCCATCAGCACCCTCGGCTCGGCACACGGGGTCAGAGCACATCGATGTGTGTCGCACCTCGACCGCCAGCTGGACTGAAGCACGATGTATTAGTCAAACGGGACTCCGGACTTTTTAGAATATCTTTCCGACTTTTACGATAGTCACCGTCTTTCCTTTTCGCCCCGTAAGCATCTGGCCTTCAGAGTGTAACTGTCTTAATCGTTGTGTACCGATGTATAAGCCAATTAAACGATGTGTAACTGAAGATATTCTCATCTTAAAATCAGCAAAAGCGTTTAATGAAGTTGTGTGTATACATGTTTGCTCTCATTATGAATAAAGTCACGTCTCAGTAACGGAGTAAGACTTTCAACTCATCTTTAAAAGGTCGTATCATAAATCTTCTCGTGTCTAAATATACCGAGCTGGATCTGTTGAAACCCCATCAACCAAACAAGCTTCAGTTGCAGAGGTGTGTAGCCCTGGTAAGGACACTAGGCCCACCTTGACGAGGTAGTCGGAGGGGTTCTTCTCCAGGTAGGCGTCCAGGTACGTCTTAATCGTCTCCAGCAGGCGGGTGAAGCTGTAGGAATTGAGCAGCGGGTCGCGAGGGTCCTTCTTCCTCACCATCGACGACACCTTGGAACACAGGTTCTGTTGAAATATGTAAAGCATTAAAAACAACCAACCCAGGCTTTAAAGTATTCCAGTTTGGAGCGAGTGCTCTGGAGAGGACAGGAGAGCAATGGGAACACAGACCTGCGACAATGTATGGTTTTTCTCAAACCACTTGAGGGCCAAGCAGGCGTGAGATATCTGGTCTGATATCAAGCACACGGCGACAGACTGGGAAGAAACACATCAGCAATAAGAACAAGTGACCTCAGAAGCATGCTTATTCCGTATCGCTCAGCATCTCCAGAAGAACTTGAATAACATTTAAAACACGTCTGGAGATCCTCGTGGTTACCTGGACGAACAAAAGCTCCAGGATGTCGATGAACAGACGTTGCTCTGCCACGGTGTGCTCGATATCGGCCCAGATTTTGGCCGCAGACATCAGAGGCAACATGTCCTCGTTCTCTTCAAACTGGACATCTGGAGGGAAGCGGGGAAGTACACGGTGAAGACAGGCGGTTAGCTTATGAAGAGAAGAGAAGGACACTGAAGATACACTTCAAAGGGTTATCAACGTTTAAGCAAATCAAAACCGTGATGGCAAGTCTCTCATTCTCCAGGACTTCTATCTGAGCGGCTACCAAGTTCACATCCTCAGCCATAAAGTGAAACAGATCCCAAATCAGTGTTTTAGTAGCATGTCAGAAAAGTGTAGTAGAAAACGGTCAAGAGGCTTCTTTCCAAGCATGTATTTGCATATAATGCTGTATGTGAATGACACAGTTCTCTAATAGAATAGAATAGAATTCCTTTATTGTCATCGCACCAGGTACAACGAAATTTAAAAAAGCAATCCTCGTAGTGCATTTCCACATAAAACGAATACATATATTATCTATATAAACATATACATATTAAACATGTTCACACATTATTTAAATACAGTTTACAATATAAAAAAAAAAACAGGGATGATATTTGTATTGTACAATGTATTCGTGCAAAACAATAACATGTGCAGAAATACGTCTCAGAGCGATGTCTACTTTTCTGACGGCGACTCCTCACCCAACTGTTTGCCGTGCATGACTCGTGCGAGGAAGGCACAGATCATCGTTTGTCCTCATGGAGCTCCTTCGCCGGACACTCGGTGACGGCTGGAAAACAGAAATACACTAAATTGTTGTCGGCCACAACGCCAGGTACTTGTACTGTGTTTGAGTATTTTAATGTAAGCCCATTTGAAGCTCTTCTCCAGCACATCTAACTCCACTAAATGTACTTACGATCCACTTCAACAACTGCACCATTACATGCATTCCTCCATCTTTAATTATCACCCACTATGAGGATTAAATTAGATCTGTTTGTATATGTTGATACCAGTTTGGTACCTTTCATCAAACATGACTAGAGTACTTTGTTTCCAACTTGAAATGAGGCAATGAAATGTCCTTTTCTCTTAATTTCACATATAAAAAAGGTCAAGAATCTATTAAGGATAAGGGCAGACATTTTAAAGTATTTAAGTAACCCTTAACTTCGAGTCTAAAGCCAACTTTAGCTTCGTGTGTATGTGTGTGTATTATCATTTTAACATAAACATCGGGACCTTTACTTGTAGTGGAGTACTTTAGGACCGAAGTATTTTGATCAACCACACGTGGAGCCAACTTAAAATCATTGTATACTTCTGCCGGATATCTTTACCTACAGTTATAGTTCTACCAACCCTAACCCAGTTATCACAATAAAGCGTTTATTTACATGCTAATAATCTGTTTGTAAACTTGACTGTGGTTGAATGCTAAGCTAAGCTAGCTACCGGCGTTAGTGTTGTTATCGGTGGAAAACTCACCCTCTAAAGTCTGAATTATCTCGTTGAACTCCTCAAACTTCCCCTCCTTGAATCTCCGACACAGACTGAGGAACATGAAGTCCACAATCCACCCCGTGGTGACAGCTCGAACTTGGGAAAACGCACACATTGCTCTGTTGTGGTTTTCAGCAGCCATGTTTGTTATTTTTAATGTCTCCTTCTTCTCTGGAAACGGTTTGATTCCCGCGCTGTTTTGTAAGCGCGTCACAGCACGCAGCGCCGCCCTTGTGGCCTGGAGGAGGAACTGCAACTACAGATTTCTTTTACAAAAGTCCGTAAAATAGATTCGAAGGCTTTGTTGACATATGCTCAGTAAGTCCCAGGCTCCTTCAACAATGCAACTTAATATATAGGAGAACAAAAATACAATATAAATAGTGCACAAAGACAAAGAGTAGAATAAAATAGGTTGCAGACCAATGTGCAAGGAATTCAGATGAAGTAAACTATATATGTGTCAGAAGAAAATGAATACAATAAGCTAAATGTTGCAGAGAATATTGCAAGTAAATGCAGGAGTCTATACACATGTAAATAGAATAAGATGACCATTGCATGTATATGATATGTGTAATGTGTATTTGTGAAGCGCTTTGAGCATCTGGAAAAGCGCTATAATAAATGTAAGGAATTATTATTATTATTATTATAGACAAGAACAGAATGTAAAATATGAAGAATTCCTTAATTTTTATATCATTTTAAATTGAATATATCTGTGGGTTTTGGACTTTAAGAAAATGGAATGGACATTTTTGTACGGTGTTATTTAGCTGACACTTACAATATGTGTAATTAAAACAGGAAACTCAGAAAAGCATGCATGGTACACTTACTTAAAACAAGCTAATTATTGTACACTAGGATTATCTTTTGCAAGGTGCAGTTAAAACATTAACAACAATAACACATTGTTTGTGTTTGGACCAATGAATCCTAACTTGCATATATGTGTCCTGGGGGGAAATGGAATAAATACAAATCAATAAAAACTATGTATAGAAACGCCAGACGTTAAATTCAGAATGTGCAAAAATGTTTATAAGAAAGACGCAGAAAGCTAAAGTAATGTTATATAATGAATGATCATATAAGTAAGTCACTTTAACACATGTAACATTTTTGTATTTATAAGAATTCGTATTTTTAGAGTTCGTGCTTAATGTTCATTTATTTATCACACAATTAAATCCAATGATCCTTAAAGGGCGTAATAATGCATCCAGAAGATGTGACCTCTGAACAGCAGCAGAAAACACACAAAGGCTCGAGTTATATACACATTTATTTGTTATTCTGCATATGCTAATAGACGTAATGGGGAACAATGCTCTACAGAAATGTTGACATACATGTACCATGACAAAGTGTTCTGTGGTCACGTGGTGTTCGGGCTACTACATGCATACAAAGATGTTGCTTCTTAAAGAAACCGTCTGCAGCTGAAATCAAGAGGCAGAATACACGGAACGGACGAAAGGACAAACGATGGAGGATCACGCATTTCAGGGACTTTCGGAAAGCACGCATGAGTGACACGGACAGTCCCGTTCTCTCAGAGAAAATAAACCTTCTTCTCACTCCGCACGGTTTCTTTGAGACATCGTCCCGAGGAGATATGGCTGACCCGTCCCGATCCTTAGTTGTCTCTGTCAGAATGAACTCGAGGACACACGATTAAATAAGGGATGAGAGGTACAAGTTAACGTAGAGAAAATAAATTATGAAATCGACGAACGTAAAGAAAATGAAAAACTATGACGACCACCGCTGACCTCGCATTTGAACCAAAACAAAGAATCTGTTTTCCAAAGATAAGTGGATGAGGGTCTTTGATTATTGATTTGGGCGTACAGACAAAAAGGACATATGGACCAACACTGATTTCATTCCTCCTCTTTAAGGGCCTGTATGTTTCAACCTGGACTCTCCTCTGTTACCCCAAGTGTCTAACAGGGACACCGCGGCTAGTTAAATGGGCTTTAATGTAATTATACGAGGCAATTCCACGCTGATAATGTTTGATTATGCCACTGACCGTTGTAGGTTGTTATGATACGTGTCTGGACATTATCCTACAGAGAAATCTCCACGTTTAGCTTGATACGGTCTCGTTGTTATTGTGGCTTTTTGTTGGAAGACAATGGTTTTAACACGAGTTAGCAAGAAGAGTACCTGTGTCGTTGCAGTACAGGAAGTGTTATCTAAAAGATAGTGGCTGGATATTTAGCCAATACCAGCCGTGTGGATGCTACGCGAGATTTCATAACGAGATTTCATAACGAGATTTCTCCCTAAGCGACACCTTGTAGAAAGAACATTTCATTCCTCGTTAGGGTCCGACATCAGTAATACCAATCTGAGTCTCGGTCAGAGGCAAACACTACTTTTGTTCGCAGTCCATCCACGAGAAAACATTACGTGTTGCAGAATCGTGCTTTTTACACCACTGTATTTCACCTGTAAGTAACAGTCTCAACAAAGCCTAACACTCGCTGTTCATGAAACTGAAAAAAGGAAGAATTCAGTGCTTTGTTTTCACATCTAACCTCGGACAATTGAGAAAGAGGTTTCCAGACCTTGCACTCAAGTGACAGCAGTGCAGAAATACTCAACTTAATAACGGACACAAAGGCAGCGACCAAGATATACTCAAAGTACTAGAACGGGGGTGTCAAACTCAATTTCCTCGTGGGCCACATCAGCATTATGCTTGCACTCAAAGGGCCGGTTGTAACTAAATAAATATACATATATAAATACATAATATATATGAAAGAATGTGTTATATTATATTATTGCCTCGGCATTGGCTTATTATTGGATAGGGTAATAACTTCATAATTAACTACGTCTGAAAGCAGAAGTTGAGGGAAAACAATTGAAAGTCTCTTCATGTCACAACATGAGATGCATTGTGGGACATGTAGTTTATGGGCAACGTGCTTCTGTAAAATAAAATAAGCTAACCTTTCTTAATCCCCGTGGGGAAATGCAGTAGTTTAACAGCAACAGGGTGAGATTAAAACACCGGACAGCACAGATTCACACAGATTAATAACATTAAGGATACATCAAAGATAAATAAATAACTATAAAATAAGAAATAAATTAAAATGAACATATGTAGATATACTGTAAAGTAGTATGTAACCGTATAATAATATTCTTTGCAAGCTCTTGCGGGCCACATAAAATGAAGTCGCGGGCCGGATTTGGCCCCCGGGCCTTGAGTTTGACACCCCTGTACTAGCAGAATAGCAGAATTGCCCATGGGATTACACTGCAGCCTGTTCCGTAGACCAATCACAATCACAATGTGATTTAGGGTCAGAAACATGGGGGAGAAAGACTCCAGGTTGAAAAACATTGACGCTAAACTGTCCTAGCTTCCCCGTATCCCCACCTTCCCTCCAGCCATTGATCACCGCATGGGGAACAACCCGCTCAGTGATCTCTTCCCGTCTGTGCGGTCAGTGAAAGCTCTCCTTCCCGCGCACTGACGGGCGGATGCTTTTGCACAGATCACCCAGGAGGAGGGAGAACATATTGCCGCTCCTTCCCCCCCGGGAGCCAAGACATCAATGTGGATTTGACAACATCACCTTTTCAAAAGAAAGTACAGAAGTATTTGACATTAGCTGTGAAAGAAAAAACAGAGAATCGATCCAATTGGAACATCAGAGAGTTATAGAAAACCTGAGAACTCAATACTTGTTTCTATTACATAAAGACCTGATTTCTCCTATAAAATTAGAACTTTCTGTACAGTGCTATATGAACAAAGCAAAATGACTTGCTACCTTCTCATAAACAGCGGCGTTATGAAAAGGCACGCATCATTTCAACCACCATATGGCAGGAAATTGTGGTCGTGCTCCATTTTGGTTTAGAAAAAATAGAATCACTCTCAACGTTAATTCACAAAAAGCATAAAATCCATTTTGTGTGGCCATTGAAATCATCTTTAATATCTTAGATCTTAATGTAAATCTAACAGCGATATAAAAGGCCCAACGTGGTCAATTTGGATTTCCCACAGATAAATTTAAGGTCCATTAATATCTGGCATTAAAGCATTCTGCCAGATATATAAAAAAAAGTCAAATTGCATTGTGAGATTCTGCTAAATTGTAATTGCGTCATATTAAAGATACAACATTTGAAAAATACAAGTAATTTTCTGCCTGTACATTTACAAATCCCGTAGACAGAAAATAAAGTGCCACATTTCTTGGCCTGCATAGATTGCAGTTTGCGGTATTGCACATTCCACACCTCTCTCCGTGAGAACAGAAAACATGAGAATAATAATAAAATAAATCACCCACGTACTTCCTGTCCGGGTTTGTGTGGCGTTCACAAACACACTACGAGTACTCAGCAAAGTGGAACACAAAGTATTCCAGCGATAGGAATCAAAAAAAGGCAACAGACAACGGGTATTTTCAGTCAGCGTGAAACAGAAGCCAGCACGAAGACGAGAGAAAGAGATAAATTAAGTTTTAAGTTTGACTGAAAATAGATTTGTTCACAATAAATACAATCCAAGACACGACGGATATACAAAGAAAAACGCCTCAGCAGGATGGGAGAAAGTCGCACGGACGAATCGACGGGGACACAATGCAGGAAAAGAAAGCATAAAGAAACTAAAACACAACTACCGTCTTAATACATGTATGTTCCTATGCAGCTGAGATAGATGAAGCTGTGCTTGGTTTGGTCCGTCTTATCAGAAGGAATATCGTCTTCTCCGCGTTCGCCTGTCCCTCTCAAAAAGATCATTATCGTGTGATATCTGTGGCCACATCTACCGTGCTGAATAAATAACTCGGTTTTATCGGATGTCACTCGCCTCACAGATTTATCTCTACAATCTACGTCTATTCTTAGAGCTACTTTTAGATGTATATCTGAGCAAGGTCTCGAACCTCGTCGCAACTTCTGAACCCACCGAGTAAATATCTAGATATTTGGCGACGACGGGTGTGTTTTGGGGGAGGTGTTTTTGTCCATTGAATATCAACCGAACAGTCGTTATGACAACCAAAAGCAATAATGTTACAGTTTCATACAGCATTAATCACACGGACATTACAGGGTCGTCATGGGAACACTTTGCATTTCCGCAAAAGGTAATGATATGTTTTTTTTTTAAAATTTTTTTTAAATATAGTAATCTAACTTCATGCAGACGGTGTGAAACTATCCAATGTCTCCGTGTGTTTCAGGGAAGTCCTGCTCCACTGGCAGGCGGTCGGGAACCATCGGTGCAGCGGGACCTGGAAGAAGATCCAGAAAACCCAGCGGTGCGACTGTCCGCCCCAACACAGCTTCGTCTTCATCTGATCCACACCCACACACACACCCCCCCCCACCCCCCGCAGGCTCTCAGTCAGAACAGGCTTCAAAGGAGGGTTTGAAGTGAGGTTGTGTGAAGGACTTTTAAACCCACAGAAGATGCAGTTTGGAGAAGCGCAGGATTTCCAGCTAAGAAAAGTACTGCTGTCGACAGAGAGCATATTGTAGAAACCTTAAAAAAAGTGTACATTTTTTTTTATATAAAAGCCACCAGAATGCATTGATAAAAAACCTCAAAGAAAACCGGAGTTGCTGCTGCTCTAACGCTGCCTTAAAAAATAGGTGACTCTGGTGAATCCGAACACTTAAGTCACACAATAGTTCAAGGTTAAAATACAGACTGGGAGGAGAGTCTGACGGCGAGGGGAAGATGTTAAATATCCCAAACTGATAGATAACTTTGTTTTAAATGCGTCGCTTGGCTTCCTTGTGGAGAAGTACCTCGTACGCCCACACTTCAACACATCCCAAAACGTCCTTTCAAACTGCTCCACGTCGATATAAAAGCATGTTCACATCCACTGTACAGGACGTCCCCTCTTCATCACATTAAGCGCTTCATATCAAAGTTGTTTTTGCAGAGTTTTATTGTAACAAACCGCTGTTGTATTCCTTTTTTGAACAATATTTCTGACATACATTTTTAACTTAAACAAGAACATCTTTGTCTTCAAAAATAATAATAACCTCACAGAGGGCGAAACGTAGCTCAGTGCTGCCCCCTGGTGCTTAACATAAACACGGCAGCAAAGAAACAACATGAGAACAGACACTATGTTTCAAACTCTCCAAAGAGAGGTGCTTTTGAACGGCGACGGGTTGCGGTCTCCTTAGCCTTGATACTTCATCAGAATCCTCCAGCGGTCTTTGAGCATCACGCCGGTGCGTCCTTCAAAGTCCAAATCTACGTCCAGCAGCATCTGGGCCCACTTCCCCACGCCGTGGCGCTTGACTCCACGCTTCAAGTGGCGGTCCAGCTTATCGGTCCATTTCTGAAACATTTAAAACACGAGTTATACGTCGGGGAATCCAAGGTCGCATTGGAGCTTCGTCGTGACGTGGGATTCATTACCCGAGGCGACTTTCTTCTCTTCAGGATCGAGGAGGTTTCCATCGACATCGATGTGACCTGAGACACGTCTGATCGAGGGAGGTTCCACAGTTAGATAAAAGCTACTTATGGTTTTAAACACAGAGGATAAATCCAGCTCACCGCTCTCCGGGATTCTCTTCACGGAGAGAAACGGCTTCCGGCACGAATCGATTTCCCACTCCTCCATAAAGTTAGTGGGCAGAAGTTTCCGTTTTGTTCTGTGGACGCATCGATCGTTATTATTACATGGCTTAGTGGAATACTCGATTCTGATTGGTCAATTCAGAACACGTGACACGTTGTCAATACCGAACAGACAGACCGCTGTCAAGGACTTATTACTTACTTATTTTTTTTCATCGATCATTAATAACAACCATATCGTATAAATACATTTCATTTACACTTTAAAACCACGCAGCCTCGATGCTTTTCTACGCAACGAGAGAAGCAGGAAAAGTGTTGTAACAATGCTTCTTGGCATCTTAGCTTCTTACCTTTCCCACGTCCCATGTCTCATGGGCGCACCAACGTGGTACCGTTGGAAAGGTAAGGAAACAGGCTTTCCCAAAAGCATTGTTACAAGAAAGAAGTCATCTACCAAACACAAATGTCGTTAAGTTCATAAAACAGAACGGGAATAACGTGGAAAAGGAAGTAAATACACTCGGGTTGTTTCCTACGTTTTGTTCTTTCTTGTTCGGATGTTTCCGTCTTGCGCCAAGTCGTCTTGCGTCGAGCCGTTTTGCGTCAAGTCGTCTTGCGTCAAGTCGTCTTGCGCCAAGTCGTCTTGCGTCAAGTCGTCCTCCGATTTCTCGCTTTCCGGCGACGCCTGCAGCATCTTCGTGGCTTCCTGAAGCACGAAGACACACACACACACACACACACACACACGCACACACACACGTAACTTAACATCACCTTTCCGTCCTCTTCCAAAGTAATTATTAACGTCCCGGTTCAATAAGTGGTGCTTAATGAAAGCAGGACTAACGAGGCCTGCTTTCATTAAGCACCCTTCTTAGTGTAACCTTGGTAGGTAATCAGTGTTCATTAGACCCTGTGGAGCGCTCTGCCCTTCAAAGCTCACTCGAGAGAGAATGTCCCATCAGCACCCTCGGCTCGGCACACGGGGTCAGAGCACATCGATGTGTGTCGCACCTCGACCGCCAGCTGGACTGAAGCACGATGTATTAGTCAAACGGGACTCCGGACTTTTTAGAATATGTTTCCGACTTTTACGATAATCACCGTCTTTCCTTTTCGCCCCGTAAGCATCTGGCCTTCAGAGTGTAACTGTCTTAATCGTTGTGTACCGATGTATAAGCCAATTAAACGATGTGTAACTGAAGATATTCTCATCTTAAAATCAGCAAAAGCGTTTAATGAAGTTGTGTGTATACATGTTTGCTCTCATTATGAATAAAGTCACGTCTCAGTAACGGAGTAAGACTTTCAACTCATCTTTAAAAGGTCGTATCATAAATCTTCTCGTGTCTAAATATACCGAGCTGGATCTGTTGAAACCCCATCAACCAAACAAGCTTCAGTTGCAGAGGTGTGTAGCCCTGGTAAGGACACTAGGCCCACCTTGACGAGGTAGTCCGAGGGGTTCTTCTCCAGGTAGGCGTCCAGGTACGTCTTAATCGTCTCCAGCAGGCGGGTGAAGCTGTAGGAATTGAGCAGCGGGTCGCGAGGGTCCTTCTTCCTCACCATCGACGACACCTTGGAACACAGGTTCTGTTGAAATATGTAAAGCATTAAAAACAACCAACCCAGGCTTTAAAGTATTCCAGTTTGGAGCGAGTGCTCTGGAGAGGACAGGAGAGCAATGGGAACACAGACCTGCGACAATGTATGGTTTTTCTCAAACCACTTGAGGGCCAAGCAGGCGTGAGATATCTGGTCTGATATCAAGCACACGGCGACAGACTGGGAAGAAACACATCAGCAATAAGAACAAGTGACCTCAGAAGCATGCTTATTCCGTATCGCTCAGCATCTCCAGAAGAACTTGAATAACATTTAAAACACGTCTGGAGATCCTCGTGGTTACCTGGACGAACAAAAGCTCCAGGATGTCGATGAACAGACGTTGCTCTGCCACGGTGTGCTCGATATCGGCCCAGATTTTGGCCGCAGACATCAGAGGCAACATGTCCTCGTTCTCTTCAAACTGGACATCTGGAGGGAAGCGGGGAAGTACACGGTGAAGACAGGCGGTTAGCTTATGAAGAGAAGAGAAGGACACTGAAGATACACTTCAAAGGGTTATCAACGTTTAAGCAAATCAAAACCGTGATGGCAAGTCTCTCATTCTCCAGGACTTCTATCTGAGCGGCTACCAAGTTCACATCCTCAGCCATAAAGTGAAACAGATCCCAAATCAGTGTTTTAGTAGCATGTCAGAAAAGTGTAGTAGAAAACGGTCAAGAGGCTTCTTTCCAAGCATGTATTTGCATATAATGCTGTATGTGAATGACACAGTTCTCTAATAGAATAGAATAGAATTCCTTTATTGTCATCGCACCAGGTACAACGAAATTTAAAAAAGCAATCCTCGTAGTGCATTTCCACATAAAACGAATACATATATTATCTATATAAACATATACATATTAAACATGTTCACACATTATTTAAATACAGTTTACAATATAAAAAAAAAAACAGGGATGATATTTGTATTGTACAATGTATTCGTGCAAAACAATAACATGTGCAGAAATACGTCTCAGAGCGATGTCTACTTTTCTGACGGCGACTCCTCACCCAACTGTTTGCCGTGCATGACTCGTGCGAGGAAGGCACAGATCATCGTTTTGTCCTCATGGAGCTCCTTCGCCGGACACTCGGTGACGGCTGGAAAACAGAAATACACTAAATTGTTGTCGGCCACAACGCCAGGTACTTGTACTGTGTTTGAGTATTTTAATGTAAGCCCATTTGAAGCTCTTCTCCAGCACATCTAACTCCACTAAATGTACTTACGATCCACTTCAACAACTGCACCATTACATGCATTCCTCCATCTTTAATTATCACCCACTATGAGGATTAAATTAGATCTGTTTGTATATGTTGATACCAGTTTGGTACCTTTCATCAAACATGACTAGAGTACTTTGTTTCCAACTTGAAATGAGGCAATGAAATGTCCTTTTCTCTTAATTTCACATATAAAAAAGGTCAAGAATCTATTAAGGATAAGGGCAGACATTTTAAAGTATTTAAGTAACCCTTAACTTCGAGTCTAAAGCCAACTTAGCTTCGTGTGTATGTGTGTGTATTATCATTTAACATAAACATCGGGACCTTTACTTGTAGTGGAGTACTTTAGGACCGAAGTATTTTGATCAACCACACGTGGAGCCAACTTAAAATCATTGTATACTTCTGCCGGATATCTTTACCTACAGTTATAGTTCTACCAACCCTAACCCAGTTATCACAATAAAGCGTTTATTTACATGCTAATAATCTGTTTGTAAACTTGACTGTGGTTGAATGCTAAGCTAAGCTAGCTACCGGCGTTAGTGTTGTTATCGGTGGAAAACTCACCCTCTAAAGTCTGAATTATCTCGTTGAAATCCTCAAACTCCCCTCCTTGAATCTCCGACACAGACTGAGGAACATGAAGTCCACAATCCACCCCGTGGTGACAGCTCGAACTTGGGAAAACGCACACATTGCTCTGTTGTGGTTTTCAGCAGCCATGTTTGTTATTTTTAATGTCTCCCTTCTTCTCTGGAAACGGTTTGATTCCCGCGCTGTTTGTAAGCGCGTCACAGCACGCAGCGCCGCCCTTGTGGCCTGGAGGAGGAACTGCACACTACAGATTTCTTTTACAAAAGTCCGTAAATAGATTCGAAGGCTTTGTTGACATATGCTTCAGTAAGTCCAGGCTCCTTCAACAATGCAACTTAATATATAGGAGAACAAAAATACAATATAAATAGTGCACAAAGACAAAGAGTAGAATAAAATAGGTTGCAGACCAATGTGCAAGGAATTCAGATGAAGTAAACTATATATGTGTCAGAAGAAAATGAATACAATAAGCTAAATGTTGCAGAGAATATTTGCAAGTAAATGCAGGAGTCTATACACATGTAAATAGAATAAGATGACCATTGCATGTATATGATATGTGTAATGTGTATTTGTGAAGCGCTTTGAGCATCTGGAAAAGCGCTATAATAAATGTAAGGAATTATTATTATTATTATTATAGACAAGAACAGAATGTAAAATATGAAGAATTCCTTAATTTTTACATCATTTTAAATTGAATATATCTGTGGGTTTTGGACTTTAAGAAAATGGAATGGACATTTTTGTACGGTGTTATTTAGCTGACACTTACAATATGTGTAATTAAAACAGGAAACTCAGAAAAGCATGCATGGTACACTTACTTAAAACAAGCTAATTATTGTACACTAGGATTATCTTTTGCAAGGTGCAGTTAAAACATTAACAACAATAACACATTGTTTGTGTTTGGACAATGAATCCTAACTTGCATATATGTGTCCTGGGGGGAAATGGAATAAATACAAATCAATAAAAACTATGTATAGAAACGCCAGACGTTAAATTCAGAATGTGCAAAAATGTTTATAAGAAAGACGCAGAAAGCTAAAGTAATGTTATATAATGAATGATCATATAAGTAAGTCCTTTAACACATGTAACATTTTTGTATTTATAGAATTTCGTATTTTTAGAGTTCGTGCTTAATGTTCATTTTATTTTATCACACAATTAAATCCAAATGATCCTTAAAGGGCGTAATAATGCATCCAGAAGATGTGACCTCTGAACAGCAGCAGAAAACACACAAAGGCTCGAGTTATATAACATTTATTTGTTATTCTGCATATGCTAATAGACGTAATGGGGAACAATGCTCTACAGAAATGTTGACATACATGTACCATGACAAGTGTTCTGTGGTCACGTGGTGTTCGGGCTACTACATGCATACAAAGATGTTGCTTCTTAAGAAACCGTCCTGCAAGCTGAAATCAAGAGGCAGAATACACGGAACGACGAAAGGACAAACGATGGAGGATCAAGCATTTCAGGGACTTTCGGAAAGCACGCATGAGTGACACGGACAGTCCCGTTCTCTCAGAGAAAATAAACCTTCTTCTCACTCCGCACGGTTTCTTTGAGACATCGTCCCGAGGAGATATGGCTGACCCGTCCCGATCCTTAGTTGTCTCTGTCAGAATGAACTCGAGGACACACGATTAAATAAGGGATGAGAGGTACAAGTTAACGTAGAGAAAATAAATTATGAAATCGACGAACGTAAAGAAAATGAAAAACTATGACGGACCACCGCTGACCTCGCATTTGAACCAAAACAAAGAATTCTGTTTTCCAAAGATAAGTGGATGAGGGTCTTTGATTATTGATTTGGGCGTACAGACAAAAAGGACATATGGACCAACACTTGATTTCATTCCTCCTCTTTAAGGGCCTGTATGTTTCAACCTGGACTCTCCTCTGTACCCCAAGTGTCTAAAAGGGACACCGCGGCTAGTTAAATGGGCTTTAATGTAATTATACGAGGCAATTCCACGCTGATAATGTTTGATTATGCCACTGACCGTTGTAGGTTGTTATGATACGTGTCTGGACATTATCCTACAGAGAATCTCCACGTTTAGCTTGATACGGTCTCGTTGGTTATTGTGGCTTTTTGTTGGAAGACAATGGTTTTAAACACGAGTTAGCAAGAAGAGTACCTGGTCGTTGCAGTACAGGAAGTGTTATCTAAAAGATAGTGGCTGGATATTTAGCCAATCCCAGCCGTGTGGATGCTACGCGAGATTTCATAACGAGATTTCATAACGAGATTTCTCCCTAAGCGACACCTTGTAGAAAGAACATTTCATTCCTCGTTAGGGTCCGACATCAGTATACCAATCTGAGTCTCGGTCAGAGGCAAACACTACTTTTGTTCGCAGTCCATCCACGAGAAAACATTACGTGTTGCAGAATCGTGCTTTTTACACCACTGTATTTCACCTGTAAGTAACAGTCTCAACAAAGCCTAACACTCGCTGTTCATGAAACTGAAAAAAGGAAGAATTCAGTGCTTTGTTTTCACATCTAACCTCGGACAATTGAGAAAGAGGTTTCCAGACCTTGCACTCAAGTGACAGCAGTGCAGAAATACTCAACTTAATAACGGACACAAAGGCAGCGACCAAGATATACTCAAAGTACTAGAACGGGGGTGTCAAACTCAATTTCCTCGTGGGCCACATCAGCATTATGCTTGCACTCAAAGGGCCGGTTGTAACTAAATAAATATACATATATAAATACATAATATATATGAAAGAATGTGTTATATTATATTATTGCCTCGGCATTGGCTTATTATTGGATAGGGTAATAACTTCATAATTAACTACGTCTGAAAGCAGAAGTTGAGGGAAAACAATTGAAAGTCTCTTCATGTCACAACATGAGATGCATTGTGGGACATGTAGTTTATGGGCAACGTGCTTCTGTAAAATAAAATAAGCTAACCTTTCTTAATCCCCGTGGGGAAATGCAGTAGTTTAACAGCAACAGGGTGAGATTAAAACACCGGACAGCACAGATTCACACAGATTAATAACATTAAGGATACATCAAAGATAAATAAATAACTATAAAATAAGAAATAAATTAAAATGAACATATGTAGATATACTGTAAAGTAGTATGTAACCGTATAATAATATTCTTTGCAAGCTCTTGCGGGCCACATAAAATGAAGTCGCGGGCCGGATTTGGCCCCCGGGCCTTGAGTTTGACACCCCTGTACTAGCAGAATAGCAGAATTGCCCATGGGATTACACTGCAGCCTGTTCCGTAGACCAATCACAATCACAATGTGATTTAGGGTCAGAAACATGGGGGAGAAAGACTCCAGGTTGAAAAACATTGACGCTAAACTGTCCTAGCTTCCCCGTATCCCCACCTTCCCTCCAGCCATTGATCACCGCATGGAGAACAACCCGCTCAGTGATCTCTTCCCGTCTGTGCGGTCAGTGAAAGCTCTCCTTCCCGCGCACTGACGGGCGGATGCTTTTGCACAGATCACCCAGGAGGAGGGAGAACATATTGCCGCTCCTTCCCCCCCGGGAGCCAAGACATCAATGTGGATTTGACAACATCACCTTTTCAAAAGAAAGTACAGAAGTATTTGACATTAGCTGTGAAAGAAAAAACAGAGAATCGATCCAATTGGAACATCAGAGAGTTATAGAAAACCTGAGAACTCAATACTTGTTTCTATTACATAAAGACCTGATTTCTCCTATAAAATTAGAACTTTCTGTACAGTGCTATATGAACAAAGCAAAATGACTTGCTACCTTCTCATAAACAGCGGCGTTATGAAAAGGCACGCATCATTTCAACCACCATATGGCAGGAAATTGTGGTCGTGCTCCATTTTGGTTTAGAAAAAATAGAATCACTCTCAACGTTAATTCACAAAAAGCATAAAATCCATTTTGTGTGGCCATTGAAATCATCTTTAATATCTTAGATCTTAATGTAAATCTAACAGCGATATAAAAGGCCCAACGTGGTCAATTTGGATTTCCCACAGATAAATTTAAGGTCCATTAATATCTGGCATTAAAGCATTCTGCCAGATATATAAAAAAAAGTCAAATTGCATTGTGAGATTCTGCTAAATTGTAATTGCGTCATATTAAAGATACAACATTTGAAAAATACAAGTAATTTTCTGCCTGTACATTTACAAATCCCGTAGACAGAAAATAAAGTGCCACATTTCTTGGCCTGCATAGATTGCAGTTTGCGGTATTGCACATTCCACACCTCTCTCCGTGAGAACAGAAAACATGAGAATAATAATAAAATAAATCACCCACGTACTTCCTGTCCGGGTTTGTGTGGCGTTCACAAACACACTACGAGTACTCAGCAAAGTGGAACACAAAGTATTCCAGCGATAGGAATCAAAAAAAGGCAACAGACAACGGGTATTTTCAGTCAGCGTGAAACAGAAGCCAGCACGAAGACGAGAGAAAGAGATAAATTAAGTTTTAAGTTTGACTGAAAATAGATTTGTTCACAATAAATACAATCCAAGACACGACGGATATACAAAAGAAAAACGCCTCAGCAGGATGGGAGAAAGTCGCACGGACGAATCGACGGGGACACAATGCAGGAAAAGAAAGCATAAAGAAACTAAAACACAACTACCGTCTTAATACATGTATGTTCCTATGCAGCTGAGATAGATGAAGCTGTGCTTGGTTTGGTCCGTCTTATCAGAAGGAATATCGTCTTCTCCGCGTTCGCCTGTCCCTCTCAAAAAGATCATTATCGTGTGATATCTGTGGCCACATCTACCGTGCTGAATAAATAACTCGGTTTTATCGGATGTCACTCGCCTCACAGATTTATCTCTACAATCTACGTCTATTCTTAGAGCTACTTTTAGATGTATATCTGAGCAAGGTCTCGAACCTCGTCGCAACTTCTGAACCCACCGAGTAAATATCTAGATATTTGGCGACGACGGGTGTGTTTTGGGGGAGGTGTTTTTGTCCATTGAATATCAACCGAACAGTCGTTATGACAACCAAAAGCAATAATGTTACAGTTTCATACAGCATTAATCACACGGACATTACAGGGTCGTCATGGGAACACTTTGCATTTCCGCAAAAGGTAATGATATGTTTTTTTTTTAATTTTTTTTTTTTAAATAGGTCGCTACGATGCAACGCCCGGTCGAGGGCTTTCAATTTCCTCTTCTCCCTTTTCACATTTGTACTTTCAGAGATGCCTTTAGATGTCCCAGTATTTACAGTGGAGCGCTTTCAGCAAACTAAGCACCGTAAAATATATGTCTTTTTTTTAAATGCATGCTTTTTACAGATAAGTCCCTCTGTGCATTTCCTTCTTTTGCTAGAAAAGGAGACGGTCATTATGTACATCGGGGGGAGAAAAGTGTCCACATGTAAGTTGATGAATTCCCTCCAGAGCCTCCTCTTCAAGCCCCAAAAGTCTTCCAGATTCTGCACCTTTTTCAGCAACACACAACGACACAAGTAAAAGGGACTCGTCATGCCATGCAAAAATATCTTTCACTACGACTGCACCGTGTCTTTTCTCCTGTCTGCCGGGCTGAGGTTGCAGTGGGTCTTATCGTCCAATGGGAAGCTTACTCTACAGTCACATGCTGGTTTCGCAGCTCGGAGACAGGCTGCCATCCCCCGGTATCAGGTGGATATCGGAGGTGAACATGTGGTTCTCTACTTTGTGTCCATTCTGGTTGCTTTCAGCCTTCACGTCCTCTCCTTGCGCGCAATGTTGTGCTGAATTGGGCGACAACGGTGAAACTGAAGCGCCTGCGACCTCCATCCGATGCTTTTCCTCGTGGTTTTCCGTGGATTCATGTTCGTCACCCGGGGGAGTGTCTACCACCAGCCGTTTGGGCGACAGAGGACACGTTTCCTCCTCTGAAATGGGAAGCAGTTCTTCGGTGCTGGGGATGAGAGGAGACGTCTCTCCGTCCGGGGTCTCGTCCTCCAAAATGCTGGAGCTAATGTCTCCAGGAGACGTGGTGCTGGGCGGAGTCAACGGACCTTCAGCGGGCGATTTGGGGAAGTTGGCGTTCAAACCTTTTATTGTGAGAGCGTCAGTCCCCCTCGAAGCAGCCTCCAAAGCGCTGTTTTCAAAGCTCGCCTCCTTTAGAAGCTCCGATCCGTCACCTGCGGATTCGTAGAGGCCGTCTTTGAGTTGGACGCCCTCATCCATGGACCTCAGCTCCAGATAGGGAGGCGCCCTCGGGTGCCTGAGTCGACATGGCCCAGTGTCTTCCTTTCTGTAAGCAGAGTCTTTTCTGTCGGACGAGCAGGACTGCACCTCCGTCATCTCCAGCTCGACTTCCTCTTTTAAAGTAGCGTTGGGGCTTTGGGGTTTCCGCGGGGACACGGGCGCCGTCGTGCTCAACGTGCTCATGGAGCTGTTGAGGTTGCTCAGAGACTGGGATTTGCTCATCTGGTTGTACATCTCCTCCAGTTTCTGCACATTCAGGTGCTGCGGGGTGCGGCTCATCCTCTGCGGACTCCCTGTGGTGTTGACGGTGACGTGTTGAGGCGAATTCTGCATCTCTGGGTTTTGGCTCGCCGGAGATTTCAGGTCTGACTCGGAGGAGGCGTGCCTGGGGGTGCTGCCCCAGCGTTCGGGCGACATGTGGTTCTCCAGGGAGGTTTTGTCCTCTCCTTTCTGCACCACCACGTCCATCAGCTCCATACTGCGCGCGAAGGCGTCTTTGAGGTTCATGGACACGATGCTGCCGTTCCTCTTGGCTCTCTCCAGCGCCTCCCTCCGCTTGATGGCCTTCTCCTGCCTCTTCTGCTCCTTGTAGAACTCGGAGAAGTTGTTCACGATGATGGGGATGGGCAGAGCAATCACCAGAACTCCCGCAATGCAGCAAAGCCCCCCGACTATTTTACCAAGCAACGTCTGTGGGTAAATGTCCCCGTATCCCACCGTGGTCATCGTGATGGTCGCCCACCAGAACGACGCGGGGATGCTGGTGAACTTCGTGGCGTCTTCATCCTTCTCAGCGAAGAACACCAAGCTGGAGAATATCATGATGCCCATGGCGAGAAACAAGATGAGCAGACCCAGCTCGTTGTAGCTCCTGGAGATAAGACGAGAATCAGAATCAGGTTGACTTAATGCATACATACAAGTAAAACAAGAATTAAAAACACAGGTAGAGAACTAGAAACATATTTATAATAATGCAGTTAGAGATAAGATAAGACTTTATTCATTGTTGTGCCAGAGTTACGAACATACAATAATCAAAGCAGCATAATGATAGTAGTACACTAACAGTGCAGTACAAAATTAATGTAAATATTAATATTAGTTAGTAGTGAAAAAACCGTAGTGGTAGTTACGTAATTGCACGTTATTTATCGAACATTATTAATAATAATTATAATGCACATGTTATAGCAGCGAGTGTTTTGTAATGATGGTAATGGTATTTATATAGTATATACAGTGGCGACTGGTCATTAGGGGCACACAGCGCCACCTAGTGTCAGCAGAAAGTATTAAAATAATGATTACAACAAAATAAATAAATAAATATATTAAATATATTTTAAGATCATGTTTAATCATCTGATTCGTCTCATTGCTGTTTTAGTCTGTTCTTCTAATTAGTGTCTACAGTGTGAGCCTATTGAGCTGTTTAGAGCCATGTGGGACAAGACGCGACCCTGCCCCTCCCTCTCTCTGTCTGAGTGAACGGCGACTGTAAAAACTACACTGCGCATGCTCAGAGTATTTTCCTATGTAATGTGTGTGGCAAAAAATAATGACCAGAGGGGCAAAGTGCTGCCATCCCCACCATACGCCATCTCACATCACTCAGAGCTGATTGGCTGTAAGTACGTGTGCCGCGAAAAGTGTGGTGTGTGAAGAGGAGACGAGAGACGCGTCCTAAAACCAGGAAGTAAGCTGCGCATGGCTTCCCTCCACAAAAAAGCAATGAGATTTCTCCATAGGATTTTAGAAAATAGCTCAAGATAAGATCTGTGGGAAACGTAGCTGTTAGATAAATGCACGTTTTGTTCAGCCGGATAATATCCACATGTCTACCTACTTTTATCATTTTCGAATCATAAATCCATCATTTAGATTTATGATAGACTTTTGAAAATACAAGAAGATAAGGAGGACTTTTACAAAAAAGTAATAGAGATTTTTGTCCAGAGGGATAGGCAAATGGACTTCATCTTCAAGTCAAGGTAAGACTGCAATGTTATTGAAAATGGGATCTTACTAAGAGAGAACAATTCAATATTTAAATGATACAATTAATTTTTTTTGGGTATCCTTCTGTTGAACTGTCTGTTTACAATTAATTGAAGCGTCAGACTAAAAAGGCTTTTAATATTATATTTTGATTTAGGTCAAAATATAATATTTGTAAACCTGAAGAGCCGGAGCCTCAGCAGCCATGAACCTCTCTGCAGAAGCTTCTAGACATCTGAGTGTTTGTGCCCCACCACTTTTGTACATATAGAAACGCCACTGAGTATATATATATAGTTTTTTTGGAGATAAGGCAGGTAATACCAGATTATGTTCTTCTCCCTGCTCCTTTTCGGTACGGTGTGTTTATAGAGACATGTTTTGTACATAAGAAAAGAGAATACAGAGAAAAGACAACTTAAACTGAACTAATGTGTGTTTAAAAAAGAGGAATAGTTTCAGCGGAAACTTAAAGGAACCATGGGGTCGGATTAGAATTTCCAAAGGGGAGTTCGTTTAGCTTGAACTAAAGGATAAGTTAAAAAAGAAAGTAGAAAGAAAGTGAGGTCATAGAAAACTATTTCTGCTAAAAAGTGAGCGATGATTGAGAGTCAGAGCGAAACAGTTCAGATGTGTGTGTCTCACACCGCGCTGTACCTTTAATTCATGTTCCTTTGCTATCTTTGCTTTCAGTTAGTGTTTTTAAATGTCCTTTCCTAATATGTGTCTTCATGTCTCTCATGTTTGTGAAGCACTTTGAATTGCCTTGTGTTGAAAGCTGCTGTATAAATAAACTTGCCTCACGTTAAGGCTGCGGTCACACGAGGACGAAAACGGTCGTTTGCGTTACTGTTTAGTGTCATATAGACCGTTCGGCCACACGAGGACGACCGAATACGGCACTAAACGACTGCGGAGACGATAACGGGTCCCAAGGTGGATAGAACGGCATACGCAACGCTCTGGGGGGTCCAACGGCTCCGTGTGTACGCCCTATACGGTCATGTTCTGATAATGATGAGGCAATAGCCCCGCCTCTCCCCACCTCTGCTGCTCACCCCCGCGTCAAAGTAAACTGCACTGAATTCAGATTATTTATCTTTCTCTCGATATGGACCTACACGCGAGTGAAGTCTAATCTGACAGGACGGAGACACCTCTCAAACTACCTAATTATAAATATGTTTATTTTTACTGTCGGCCGGGTCACTGATTACTGGATGAGCTGCTGCATGAGACAGACACTGATGCTGAGAGAGAGGGAGGAAAAGAGAGGCTCCGTGTATTTTATTATTATATTATATAGAGTCGTTATTCATTTGTTTTAAAGCTCAATAAATAACAAAGAAGACCTTTGACCGGCACTTTTATAATTTTGTCCGGAAGATTTAAACTTTAATACACGTTGACTGGCGAATAAACAGAAGGGCAACCATGACAACCACGCTTCTTCGCTGCTTTTGTGGAGGAAGTTACAGCGCCACCTACAGGCTCCTGTACTGCAGCTTCTCCAGCGGTTGGAGCTAAACGGAGCGGTCTCGTGTGGACAGACACTATCCGGATAACTATTGCGTGTGGACGGAAGCTTGTTTGCGATTGCGTTAATCCTATGCGTTTAGCCGTTTTCGTCCTCGTGTGGCCGCAGCCTAAGTTGTGCATACCATGAACGGAACAAATACAAATGAACGGAACAAATACAAGTGAAATATGTACCGTTTCAAGGTGAAGCCCAGAGACTGGAGGCCCGTGGAGTGCCTGGCCAGCTTCAGGATCCGCAATATCCTCATGATCCTGAAAATCTGCACCACGCGGCGCACGTTCTGAAACTGCAGCACGCTCTTGTTGGACTCCGTCAGGAAGAGGGTGACGTAGTACGGCAAGATGGCCAGCAGGTCGATGACGTTCAGCGGGCCTTTGAAGAACTTCCACTTGTTGGGCGAGGAGAGGAAACGGAGGAGATACTCCATGGTGAACCAGGCGATGCACACCGCCTCCACGTGAGCCAGCTGAGGGTTATCGCTCGCCTGACCAAACTCATCCATCACCTGCAAATCCGGCAAAGTGTTGAGAGAGAGAGCGATGGTGGAGAGGATGATGAAGAGGATCGAGATGATGGCCAGAATCTGGAGAAGAGAGGAAGAACATGTTAGAAAAGACAACAGGAACATACGATGATACTTTAACGGTCAGATCAAGTCTGAATTGGACTTGCATCCCAGCAGCTCCGTGTGTAACATCTGTTGTGTAATAGAAGCTTCGAATGAAGAACAAAGCGAGTCCAAACTGAACGTGTTTACTTTATATTAATTTAACAGTTTCCAACAAGAACGGTGGAAGACGGAGAAAATGCACTCGACGCATAAGGCGCGTTCACACCGCGGTACTTTCCACCGCTCCCATGTTTTATTTTGTGTTGCCATAAGTTAGTCTCTCTGCGTTTCTGCGCTGGGCTAATGCTAATGCTAATAATGCTAATGCGAGGATAATAAAATGGCGGCTTCACAAAACTTTTCATGGGAGCCTGCCTGCAGACCTCCACCCTCAGGACAGTTCCGGTGCAGACCTCCACTCTCAGGACACCTCCACTGTCAGTACAGGAAGTGACGATTCTGACGCGTTTTTTTCCCACCCACCGAAGGACTCGTTTGATGGAAGTTTTCAAATCACAATGGAGACTCATCACGGAGGTGATAAGTCCGACCACCGTGCACTTTGGGTCGACCTTGGTCAAGCCCTTTTGACCCCCCCAGCCTGGTTCTCGTAAAAGTGTTTCGCTCAAATGACACCATGGAGGAATGTAACGGGAGTTGACAGGGGACTCTGCCCTTTTTTTTGGCTATTTCACCCGGTTTCTACCGGGGACATTGCCCGGTCTCGGGTGTCGCCCCACGGCCTGTGTCCAGCCCCCCCCCCACACACTCATCCCTATATTAACGGATTTTGACCATTTTTGTTGCATTTTTCTCCTCTCACTGATCGAATGGCAAACGCGACCCACTGTCGGAGGGCCTCCGCGCCGGCCGATATGAAGCGTGACCAAGACGCACCGTCCAGGGGTCCCACGGGTCCCGCAGTGGGGTGGAGGTTCCCAGCTGGAACCTCTCCACCTCCGCCGCGGTGCACCCGGCAAACACGGTTGTTTCTCGAACCTTCCACTGTTGTCTAGCGGGTGTAACTAAAATACAAGATGTCGTATTTATATATATAACTAAATATATATATCTATATAGATATATCTATATAGATAATAAGTGTCAGTGCTATTTTATGTTGTATTAGCGTGCATTTCCTGTTCGGAAAGTGGTGCTGTACTGAGAGTAAACAATACAAGGTGTCCCTATTTTTATATATATCTATATACTTTATGTATATAATAAGTGTCAGTACGATTTTATCAGACATAGGAATCTTTTTCTCCCACGAAAGTCCCTGCTCTCTAGCAGGGACGGAAAAGGGGGTAAAAAGGTTCTGATTAACTAATTTTAGTTCCGTCTCTTTTTGGTGTGAACGCGAAATTTCGGAACTAAATCTGTACTAAAGTGGGAAAAGTACTGCGGTGTGATACATTTCAGAATCATAACAGGAAGGTGTAAGAGCAGGACACATACATGCACTTCAAAATAAAGCGTTTCCTGTGAAACATTATACTCTGTCAAGAATCAAATAAACAAATGTTTTTACTGCCTTGAATAAAATAAGTTACAACAACATGAACAGACAAATATCAACACACAATACATGAACAACAAACAACAAACATTTAACAACACAATCACAGAGGAAACGTGCTCAAAGAGCCTTCATTGGATCTGGGCTCCGTCGTTACTGAGAGGACGGACTGGAGCCCACGGGAGAAGATGCAGGAGAGGCTGAATGGATGTAATGGAAATGAATGCATGTCGACGTTTAGTTTGGACAGGAGACGATGGCGCGGTAATGGGAAGAAGAGAAGGAACCAAATGATTCATTAAATCAACTTTGATGGATGGACTTTAAAGTGAGGACGCCATTTAAATAGGGAGGGAAAGTAGGTCAGAAATCTATTTTGGAAATTGGAGAGGTGTGTGTGTGTGTGTGTGTGTGTGTGTGTGTGTGTAGGACACTGTGTGTGTGTGTGTGTGTGTAGGACACTGTCTGTGTGTGTGTGTGTGTGTGTGTGTGTGTGTGTGTGTGTGTAGGACACTGTGTGTGTGTGTGTGTGTGTGTGTGTGTGTGTAGGACACTGTGTGTGTGTGTGCGTGTAGGACACTGTGTGTGTGTGTGTGTGTGTGTGTGTGTGTGTGTGTGTAGGACACTGTGTGTGTGCACTGTGTGTGTGTGTGTAGGACACTGTGTGTGTGTGTGTGTGTAGGACACTGTTGTGTGTGTGTGCGTGTGTAGGACACTGTGTGTGTGTGTGTGTGTGTGTGTGTGTAGGACACTGTGTGTGTGTGTGTGTACACTGTCTGTGTGTGCCTGTCTATGTGTGTGTGTGTGTGTGTGTGTGTGTGTAGTACACTGTGTATGTCTGTGTGTGCACTGTCTCTCTCTCTCTGTGTGTGTGTGTGTGTAGTACACTGTGTCTGTCTGTGTGTGTGTGCACTGTGTGTGTGTGTGTGTGTGTGTGTGTGTGTAGGACACTGTGTGTGTGTGTGTGTGTAGTACACTGTGTATGTCTGTGTGTGCACTGTCTCTCTCTCTCTGTGTGTGTGTGTGTGTGTGTGTGTGTGTGTGTACAATGTGTGTGATGAGAGGATAAAAGGACTTTGGCTCCACCTGTTGGCTTCAGTCTATAAATCCCTCGCTCTCTCAGGATATCAATGTTTGCTTTCGGTGATAAAAGAAATGCATCTTCAAACTGAAACCGTCTGTCCGCTCTCTCAGAAGAAGTCCCAACGCTTCGCTCTCGTTCCCTGTGCGCTCGGCTCAGTGACTGAATGGGAAAGAACAGCCTGTGTAATCCTGCCAGGTCAGCGCTTTACCTTGACCGGGATTTATTGACCTAGATCAGGGGTGTCAAACTCAAGGCCCGGGGGCCGAATCCGGCCCACGACTTCATTTAATGCGGCCCCACAAGAGCTTGCAAAGAATATAATATTTTTATTATACGGTTACATGCCGATTTACAGAAGCACGTTGCCCATAAACTACATATCCCACAATGCATCTGAAATGTAACTTTTTTCTCAGAATATAATTTTTTTCTCAGAATTAGATTTTTGTTTAATCATTTAGTGACATTCTCAGTGAAGAGACTTGCAATAATCCAATGCAGAGGCAATAATGTAATATAATACATTATTTTATATATATTAAATATTTATATATGTATTTTTATATATAGTCTTAAAGTTACAACCGGCCCTTTGAGTGCAACCATAATGCTAATGTGGCCCGTGAAGAAATTGAGTTTGACACCCCTGACCTAGATGGATTAAATGTGGCCTTAATTGTAAGAGGTCTGTTTTGAATGAGAGTGTGTGAGTAATGTAAGGCGACTGACTGTGTGCTGCAGAGTGAGAAGTATCTTCTGTAGTCGCTCCATGTTTCACCAGAGCAAAAAGCAGAGCCTCTTTACAGCGCTGCAGGGATTAGCTGATGCCCTTTTTCTTTTCACAGCTCCACTCTGAGTCTCCTCCCACACAGGTGGAGAGTATCTGTCCTGCACACTATAGCACTGCAATCCTTCAACAACTCCAATCCAGAGCACGGAAACAATCTGCATTCGTCCTCTATGACCCGAGCTATATACAACCTATTCAAATCTAACGAGACCAGATTGAAGCGGCTCCGACAAGATGGGAAAACAAGGCTCGCTGAATACTGATCACACGCCGTTTCCTTTGGGACTAAAAGCGAAAGCAATGCAGGGATAGAGCTCAAGGATTTAGGGGTCAGACATTTCTATATAGTCCATCCATTAGCCTCTGGCACACAGGGAGAAAAGTGGCTGTACTCTCATGACACTGCCTGGAATAAAGCTACGAAATTCGCTCTGTTAGGCGAGAGAAAAGGGGGAAGGAGACGCAGAAGTGGTGCCGTGGCTAAATGAATGCCTCGGCTGCTGATTAGGTTAAACCTATTGGCAGCTAAGTGAGGTGTCTCGGAGAGGATGCACAACGCTTCACGACTTCTGGCGAGAACATTTGAGGCTCGTCGTCCGGTGCCAAGCCTTCGAGCCCGGAGAACCTGTCGCAGAACGCCTTGGCACCGAAGACTAGATTAGGTACAAAGGGAAGTGGTAGCGTGCAAAGAGCTCGACCGTGACGACAGACTTTTAGAAATAGCTCTGGTTCAGGACGGGAACTTCAGGGAAGCATTTCATCGTGCATCGCGACATAAAAACGTTGATTTTGAGCAAAGACAACTATGAGAAACTGAAAAAAACGCCAAGGTGTAAGAGTGTAAACAGCTACCAGTCCCGTAAACAAAGATATCCAGAAATGAAGTAGATTCGGCAGCTGCACGGATTATTTCTCACCCTTATCATTCGCAGAAACACAACTTGGTGAACTGTAAAAGAAATCCAAAAACAAGCTGTCAAGTTGATTTGGTTCAAAATAGTTTTAAGCAAGGAGTGAAGCCAAGCGACTTTGAGATGCATCGTGACTTCAAAACGTTAATTTTGAGCAAAGAATACTATGAAAACCGCGAAGGTGCAAGAGTGTAAACATATCCTTATCCTTACCAAGTTTATTTGGTTTCAAATCTGTGAGCAGAGCATGGAGGTTTCTCTCAGTTTATACGCTTATTGGTAATAAATTAAACAGCCCCAATTATTCAGCCACTTAGAGAAAAACCAACACGTTCTCACTCCCAACCCGTCACATGTTGACGGTCGGTCAGGGCCCCTCCACGTCAGGGTACCCCTTGAGAGTCAGTTTTCAACGGGCAGGGCGTCCCATAGACCTCCATAGACCTCCCATAGCGTTGATAATAGACGCCATGAGAACGCTCCCCGGCGGTCGGTTGTTATTGTCAATATTAATATAATAATGATTTATTTTGTAATAACTCGATTTCGCCGATGTTCTTGTTTCCCCAGCTGGTCGACACCTTTGAGCAGAAACAAAGGCTACATTAATGTATTACATCGATGTTAATCCATGTGTGTGGATGTGGAATTAATGGACGTGCCGTTGTGCGATTGTGTTGCCAGGCAACGCAATATTTTACAACCTCTTCAACTACAACCCTAATTATATTTTAAAACATTTTAGAAGGCCTCACGAAATACTTTAATGTAAATTTAAATGTGAAGGGATGTGTGTAATGTGGTGATTACATTATTCACCCGCGGATCTATGGGTTGGGGTATTGTTCCGCACGGACATTTTAGTTAACCGGACTTCCTGTTGATGTGAAATCCGAAAACATTTAAAGAAAATAATACTTTATTCCGAGTGTGCTTGCTTTTCTCTTTGGAGGTCATCACATAACGGCATTGTAATACACGGTTCGGCTGCATTAAATATCACATATCTGCTGTAGTTCTCTATTTATAGAGCCCTGATGAGAAGACTTCTGGACAAACAGGAAGACCTGCCACCGAAACTGAAAACGTGACGTGGATCATAAATATATCAGCCATTAAACAACATCTTCAATTTCTCTTCACAATACAAGTCTCCTTGTAGTATCAACACTAATTCGGCTGACTTTTATATTTGATCCAATCGGTATATTGGTATATTTACACCATAACGGTGCACAGCTGATAGAAAGGGACACCTGGTGGTTAAAGCACGTTATTGAAATGTATTATTTGTATTATTAGATATTAATAGGAAACGCAGACAGACAAACTACGGCTTTATTTAAACATTAAAGAATACTTTAGGTTAAGGTCTTATTTTGAATAAGAAAAAAGCTTTGGGGGGATAAATATTAAGCCTGACAAAGTACTAATATATTGCTTTCCTGCGATGTTAACTACTGCATGTTTAAGCACTTATTTTAACTGATATTATACGTATTGTACTCTTATAAGATGTATGTAGATAGTATAAGAAGTGTGCAGAATACGACAGTTTAATGGTGGAGGTACACATATTGATAGATGTCTTGTGATGCACTGTTGAGGAACCTGCGACCAAAGTTTTTAATCTCCGACCTTGTCAAGTATTGAATACTCAATAAATAAAGAACACAGAATTATTAAATATAAAACACAGAATTTGTGTGATTATACTAAATGATTTACAAATAAACACCACTGCATATTTACAACCGTTACACATGCTGATGTAACGCAAATGTTCCAACTTGGGATCAATAAAGTATATCTGATCTTAAGCTGATCGATGGCTACTGCCATATTTGCACAATGTGCCTCTGAACCTTGACAAGTGCATGTTTCAGGCTCATCAGTGAACAACAGGAGGGGTGACAGACCTGAGACCAGCTGTTAAATAAAGCTCTTCTGACCTTAGCTGGCATGTGGGTATATATATATATTAATGCTGCCCATTATGGGCACAAGCAATTTTCACCCATTTATTAATTATATGTTTTAAATGTGAGTGTTTCCTGTCCCCTAAACCTCCAGGGATGTACACAGTTTAATACTGGCAACTTCTTATTATGGGAAATACGAAAACGTCTTTTAAAACTACAACTCCCAGTAGAGACGTGCCATAGAGAACATGTTGCGAAACAGAATAGCCAGCATGTGTAGTTCTGGGGACGGGGTGGGGGAGGGGGGACGCGGTGGACCCATTCCAATCCAGTTTTGGACAGTCTGCCGTGGTTCCATCCCATTTCAAGTGCTGTTCGATGCACACTCAAACATCCAATCACAGAGCTTGAGGACTATCACGGGGTTTGTCAAGCGGAGCGGAGAGAATACTTATTTCCGGGTGTAATATTCTCTTACTATGAGCTGCTCCGACCCTCGGTCCTGACGGACTCCAACTTGTGTTTATTAATCAAACAAATAAATAAACACAAGGATAACTGTGTGTGGTTTAGAAAAGAATACAAAATTAGAAGGAAAAAACGATGAAACAATACAGATGTTAGTTTTCTGAGCCCCTACTCTCCCCATAACTGACGGCAACAAACGTCCTACATTATTCAATTAAAATAAAGAAGTAAAAACAGTAAGTGTGGCTTGATGTTGAGAAAGAAAAAGGTTTCTAAACTCGTCTATTACCAACGTGCAGGGAGCTCGATGCAAGTCCTCCCTTTAGGTCAATCGTTCTTTAAAAGGATGAATAATCGTTACTTAGTTTCACACCTCCTGCCTGAGAGGACACAGGTCATCTCTGTCTCCTCAACACACACACACACACACACACACACACACACACACACACACCCCCCCCCCCCGAGAAAGTGATTAATGTTTTCACTGACCCACACCCGTGCAATCTCACCTTCCCCCACGTTTTGACATTTTCTTAGCGCGAGGATGAGGTGGCTTGCATTAACCTCCTGTAATTGAGTGGGAGTCGTTAAGAGGATCCGTTGCTTGGACTCAGTCGGCGCCTGATCTGCATGTGTGGACGCATTAAGAGAAGCATCATGCCGTGAGAGCGGGATTAAAAAAGAAAGAAGCAGAAACGAGCCGCGTCTGTTGAACTGGAAGTGACCCAGCGGAGGGAAGGAACGAAAATAGAGGCGTGTGGCGCAGTGGGTAGTGCGTTGGTGTTTGGATCAGGGGGGCACAGGTTCAAACCCTAACCCAAAACGAAAGCTGAAGTGATTAATATTTAGTACGTCCTTAAGTAAAGTAGTTGTATGGCCTTTTTCTGTCTCTCCTGTGCAGGATCTGACCTCTGACCTCAGGATGCAGCCAGGTCATGTTAAGGCCAGTCGTACCTGATTGGCTTAGACGTGTTATAAACGTCATTCAGCTCTTTAACGATGACTGTGCAGAAACCAGCTTCAACGAGGACAGATGGAGAAAGAGGGAGATTTATCACATGTAAACAATAGGTATCTCCCTGGGTGCTCAGCGCATTCTGAAGCACACTTAAAAAAAGAAAAGAAATCACTTGATGAGTGTTGTTAAAAAAACTCAAACCAGCTGGCTCCACGCCCTCAAGGGACGGCTTGCAAAACGCTTTAATAAAAAAAAAGGCCGACTAACAGAGCTGGGAAGTAGTGGAGTACAAATACTTTGTGAAGTACATTTTTCTGGTATCAGTACTTTACTCCACTACTTATTTTTCTGACGACTTTTTACTTTCTACTTCTCTCATGTTGAACCCAAATACCTGTACTTTCTACTTCTTACATGTTGAACTCTAATACCTGTACTTTCTACTTCTCACATGTTGAACTCAAACACCTGTACTTTCTACTTCTTACATGTTGAACTCAAATACCTGTACTTTCTACTTCTCACATGTTGAACACAAATACCTGTACTTTCTACTTCTTACATGTTGAACTCTAATACCTGTACTTTCTACTTCTTACATGTTGAACTCAAATACCTGTACTTTCTACTTCTTACATGTTGAACACAAATACCTGTACTTTCTACTTCTTACATGTTGAACTCTAATACCTGTACTTTCTACTTCTACATGTTGAACTCAAATACCTGTACTTTCTACTTCTCACATGTTGAACACAAATACCTGTACTTTCTACTTCTTACATGTTGAACTCAAATACCTGTACTTTCTACTTCTCACATGTTGAACTCAAATACCTGTACTTTCTACTTCTTACATGTTGAACTCTAATACCTGTACTTTCTACTTCTCACATGTTGAACTCAAATACCTGTACTTTCTACTTCTTACATGTTGAACCCAAATACCTGTACTTTCTACTTCTTACATGTTGAACCCAAATACCTGTACTTTCTACTTCTTACATGTTGAACACAAATACCTGTACTTTCTACTTCTCACATGTTGAACTCAAATACCTGTACTTTCTACTTCTTACATGTTGAACCCAAATACCTGTACTTTCTACTTCTTACATGTTGAACCCAAATACCTGTACTTTCTACTTCTCACATGTTGAACTCAAATACCTGTACTTTCTACTTCTCACATGTTGAACTCAAATACCTGTACTTTCTACTTCTTACATGTTGAACACAAATACCTGTACTTTCTACTTCTCACATGTTGAACTCAAATACCTGTACTTTCTACTTCTTACATGTTGAACCCAAATACCTGTACTTTCTACTTCTTACATGTTGAACCCAAATACCTGTACTTTCTACTTCTCACATGTTGAACTCAAATACCTGTACTTTCTACTTCTTACATGTTGAACCCAAATACCTGTACTTTCTACTTCTTACATGTTGAACTCAAATACCTGTACTTTCTACTTCTTTACATGTTGAACCCAAATACCTGTACTTTCTACTTCTTTACATGTTGAACCCAAATACCTGTACTTTCTACTTCTCACATGTTGAACTCAAATACCTGTACTTTCTACTTCTTACATGTTGAACCCAAATACCTGTACTTTCTACTTCTTACATGTTGAACCCAAATACCTGTACTTTCTACTTCTTACATGTTGAACACAAATACCTGTACTTTCTACTTCTCACATGTTGAACTCAAATACCTGTACTTTCTACTTCTCACATGTTGAACACAAATACCTGTACTTTCTACTTCTTACATGTTGAACTCAAATACCTGTACTTTCTACTTCTCACATGTTGAACACAAATACCTGTACTTTCTACTTCTTACATGTTGAACACAAATACCTGTACTTTCTACTTCTCACATGTTGAACTCAAATACCTGTACTTTCTACTTCTTACATGTTGAACACAAATACATGTACTTTCTACTTTTCACATGTTGAACACAAATACCGGTACTTTCTACTTCTTAGTACATTTCAAATTCTTTACTTTTACTTGAGTAAAGAAGTTGATTCAGTACTTCTACTTTCACCAGAGTATTTTTAAACAGGAGTATCTGTACTTCTACTTGAGTAAAGGATGTGTACTTCTACCATCTCTGCCCACTAACTCCTCTCTAAGTGTCCTGTCATCAGTGGCAGCCTGTGGTCATGCCCTGCAGCGGCATCATTCATCAGTGTGACGGAGCAAAGAGGAGAAATGGCGACACAGCGGGGGAGGGGTATCGATCGGGAGCACATCACATTATGAGCACTGAGCCGAGCCCTTATCGATCCGAGAGCTCTCATGGACCATGATCCACCTCGGAGGTCTCCACTCGCTCCCTCCCTCTTTTGTGTCACCAATTTGTGCCCCGACAAATTGAGCCGTTCCTCAGGTACGATAATCTTTTGCTGCGAAATCAATCCGGGTGATTATGGCTATGGAAATGCGGATTGATCTCGGGATCCTCTGTGCTATTTCATCTGCCGAGACCACCGCTCCCAGGGGGATAACTGCGTCGATAACTGCGTTTTGACAATCTGCCGATACCGATTTTTCCCGATCCGATCTTTATACAATGCATTAAGAGAAAAAAAAGGTAACAGATAACGGCTGGTCATCCAACGCGATGTATTCAGCTATCTGGGCTGTTATTGGGCTATCTGGGCTGTTATTGTGTTGGCCTTTCATTTTGAAAGTCTCTGAAAGTGTCGGTTGTTTCAGTGCCGTTACCCTGAGTGGCCGCTGTGTACTCGCCGTGTTGTTGTTGGTGTTTGTTTCTCAGGTAGCGTATTAGATTGGTCGCGTTGAACGTCGCTCTGTTCTTTCCACCACGCGGAACCTCTGCCTTGCAAACATTGCATCTGGCTGTTACACTGCCTTCGCTTTCAATTTTATAATACTTCCAAACTCCTGACATGTTCTCTGTCCCGACTCCCGAGTCACCAGCTGAACGTAGCCTCTCGTTAGCTTGCTGCTACTATCAGACACTGCGCCCACTCTGTTGCTTTCAGAGGAATAAGCAACCAGGTCTGAAAACAAGCCCAACAGAAAGCAACACATACATGATGTTGTGTAATTTTAAACCAAAACTAAGTCCTCTGGATGACTTTAAGACGTGAACATGGTCATTTTTGTTTTGTAACATTACATTTAAAAAAAAATGTTATAAAAAAAAAAAAAAAAAAAATCCCGATCCCCGATTTTTTTCTCCCGATCCCCGATTTTTTTTAAATCACGTGATCGGCTCCGATCCCCGATCACGTGATCGGATCGGGACATCTCTAATTAAAACCCTAACTTTACACGAACCAGTCGGCGAGTTCACTCCATGACTCAGGAATAGGTCGGACTCCTAAATGTCCACAAATTCTGTTAGCGAGCCTTTACCGGCAATTAATGAGAGCACTAAGTGAATATGGCATTCTTAAGGAAGCTGGCACACACACTTTAAAGGTGGGGTAGGTAAGTTTCAGAAACCGGCTCGAGATACACTTTTTGTTATATTCCATGGAATGCTCTCAACATCCCGATAGCAATGAATATCTGAAGTGCTTTGACAAAAAATCCATACAAAAACGTCATCTGTAGAAACCGTAATACTGTAAAAAGTACAACCAATCCGATTGGATGGCCTACCTGCCTGTCAGCCTTCCATCGGGGCACACACTGATCTCGTGCCCTCATTGGTCATGTGCGCGTTCGTGTGTGTTGGAGGAGGGGCTCTGTAAGGAAGTGGTACATTTTCTCCGGTTGTGTATTTTCAAATTCTAGCGATCTCGAGCCGGTTTCTCAAACTTACCTACCCCACCTTTAAGAGAGATTTATAAAGCATGGATAGTGAGGCTATGACTTGAATACATGCACCCTTTAGAGCAGTGGTGTCAAACTCAATGTCATCACGGGCCACATCAGCATTATGGCTGCACTCAAAGGGCCGGTTGTAACTTTAAGACTATATAAACATACATAAATATTTAATATATATAAAATAATGTATTATATTACTTTATTGCCTCTGCATTGGATTATTATCGGATAGGGTAAAAACTTCATAAATAACTACGTCTGAAAGAAGAAGTCTGGGGCAAATAAGTGCAAGTCTCTTCAGTGCGAATGTCACAAAATTATTTTAAAAGAAAATCAAAATTCTGGAAAAAAAGTGACATTTTGAAAAAAAAGTAACAATAAAAAAAAAAATCAAATGTCTGATGCATTGTGGGACATGTAGTTTATGGACATCGTGCTTCTGTAAACCGGCCTGTAACCGTATGATAAACATATTACATTCTTTCAGAGCTCTTGCGGGCCACATGAAATGAAGTCGCGGGCCGGATTTGGCCCCCGGGCCTTGAGTTTGACACCCCTGCTTTAGAGACTCGAGACATCTTCACTCGCGCTCCGTCAGGGTTCTGCGGCTCGAGTGGCGAACGCCCGAAGACTTCACAGAAGAGCAGAGAGATATTTGGAGGAATGCCCACAATTTGGGCCTCAATTTTAAAAGCATTAGTCTTCGGGCGAGATCATCGAGGTCATAAAGCAGTGGGGAGAAAAATGGCAAAGCTGATTCGACTGAAACTGGTGCGATATGTGCAATTGGAAATATGCAACACAATCTGATAAAGGGAAAGACTCCATCTGGCAACTATTTCTGGCAGCTCCAGCGGGAGTTCAGTCTTCATAATAAAAGCTTACTATCTGGAGGAAAAGCCATTGAGCGGCTGGTATATCTCGATAATTGAGGAGGATATAACCCGTAATGTGGCGTCTTTCAAACTGTGTCACCTACGATTTAATTTGTCATCAGCTCGAAGTATATGGCGCGTCCCTCTGCGCGTCGCAACCTCTAATCAGCAGTGTCGGCCCGATGTGATTAAAGTCTCAGGGTCGAGCTCAGCGAGGTGCCGCGCAGTCAGCACGAGACAAAGTTTGCACAAAGCTTAATGGACACAACTCTCTTTCACTTTCATATCGCCCTCGCTGGAGGCATGCGGCAGCGGGGGGGGGGGGGGG
>NC_047522.1:851195-1000368 GCF_902827115.2 Pseudochaenichthys georgianus | reverse complement strand
AACTTTCTTTTAAAGGGCGTATCCTTATTTTAAATAACCTTGTTTCCTCCATGCTGGCTCACTGGCCGGCGTGCACCGACCCACCCGTAAACCTGCTGTCCAGGGTGCAGGCTCTCATGGTGGACTTCTTCTGGGACCGCATGCACTGGGTCCCTCAGAGCGTCCTGTTCCTGCCAAAGGAGGAGGGGGGACATGGCCTGGTTCACCTGGCAAGCAGAGGGGCGGCTTTCAGGCTCCGGTTCGTCCAGAGGTTCCTGACTGGACCTGCTGACCTGGTCTGGAGACCCGTAGCTCGGGCCTTATTGGAGCGCTGTGGTGGGCTGGGTCTGGCTGAGTCGCTGTTCCTAATGGATCTGAAAGGATTACGCCTGAACAATCTCTCGGGGTTCTATGGAGGTCTCTTCAAGGTGTGGGGACTACTCAGAAGAGAGAGACCAGAGTGCTGTGGCTCACTGTCCTGGCTCCTCAGAGAGCCGGTGGTCCGTGGATCTCGGTTTGTGTGTGGAGTAGGGCCGTCTCTACAACAGAGACTCTGTGAGGAGAGGATCCTCACGCTGGGCCAGGTGGTGGAGGTGTGTGGGCCCCGTCTGGACAACGCTGCAGGCCTGGCCTCACGTCTGAGCCTCAGGTCAGTCCGGGTGGTCAGCCTCCTGCTGCAGAGCTGGAAGCAGCAGCTCAGCCAATCAGAGCTGGCGCTGATCGCTGCTCACTGTAACGGACTGAAGTCTCCAAATGACAATGACTCTTTTCCAGAGATGCGATGTTTTCCTGATCTCAGTTGTGAGGGTGTTTTGTTAAAGTTGGACAATGTTACTGATTTTAAGTTTAGCACCATGTCCAACAAAACATTTTATTATTTGGTGACAAAGTGCTGAATCAGAGCAGACTCCAAGAGCGAGTGGACACGCGGTGGAGAGCCCACCTGGGCCTGACGGAGGCTCAGAGGCCTGAGTGGAGAGCGCTCTACAGGCCTCCGCTGACTAAGAGGGGTGGGGTCCTCCAGTGGGGGACCTCCAGTGGGGGACCTCCAGTGGGGGTCCTCCAGTGGGGGTCCTCCAGTGGGGGGACCTCCAGTGGGGGTCCTCCAGTGGGGGTCCTCCAGTGGGGGGACCTCCAGTGGGGGACCTCCAGTGGGGGACCTCCAGTGGGGGTCCTCCAGTGGGGGGACCTCCAGTGGGGGTCCTCCAGTGGGGGGACCTCCAGTGGGGGACCTCCAGTGGGGGACCTCCAGTGGGGGTCCTCCAGTGGGGGGTCCTCCAGTGGGGGGACCTCCAGTGGGGGACCTCCAGTGGGGGGACCTCCAGTGGGGGACCTCCAGTGGGGGGTCCTCCAGTGGGGGGTCCTCCAGTGGGGGTCCTCCAGTGGGGGGACCTCCAGTGGGGGACCTCCAGTGGGGGGTCCTCCAGTGGGGGGACCTCCAGTGGGGGGACCTCCAGTGGGGGACCTCCAGTGGGGGGTCCTCCAGTGGGGGGTCCTCCAGTGGGGGGACCTCCAGTGGGGGACCTCCAGTGGGGGTCCTCCAGTGGGGGACCTCCAGTGGGGGACCTCCAGTGGGGGACCTCCAGTGGGGGTCCTCCAGTGGGGGGTCCTCCAGTGGGGGGACCTCCAGTGGGGGACCTCCAGTGGGGGACCTCCAGTGGGGGACCTCCAGTGGGGGACCTCCAGTGGGGGTCCTCCAGTGGGGGACCTCCAGTGGGGGACCTCCAGTGGGGGTCCTCCAGTGGGGGTCCTCCAGTGGGGGACCTCCAGTGGGGGTCCTCCAGTGGGGGTCCTCCAGTGGGGGTCCTCCAGTGGGGGTCCTCCAGTGGGGGACCTCCAGTGGGGGACCTCCACGCTGCGGTAGCTGTTAATGCGTTTGTTTCAGTGATCGACCCTGCAGTGTCTGACGCCTGTCCTTTCTGTGAACAGAGGGAAACCATCTTTCATTGCTTTACGGAATGTGGTCGTCTCCTTCGTCTCCTTCGTCTCCTTCGTCTCCTTCGTCTCCTTCGTCTCCTCCAGTTACTCACTCAGATGTTGTTTTTGTTTAATGTGGTTTTTTCTAAGACAATGTTCATGTTGGGTTGTCGGTACAGCAAAAGTGCAAAAGTCAGCTTTTGAACGTGTCGTTGAGCGGCCGTCTGCCAGCAGGAGGAATAAAGTTGCGGAATCTTTGGATACCGATGCAGTTCTGATTTTCAAGCGGATGGTTAAAGCAAGACTGAAAGCGGACTACGGTTATTCTTGCTTAACCAGAAATGTGGGAGAATTTGAGGCCAGGTGTCTGTGGAGAACGGCGATGTTATTTTCAGTAGTGTGTCAATGAGTCGGTTTGGTCATTTGATTTGTGAATAAAAGTGGTTTGAAAATCAAAATCTCTCTCTCTCTCTCTCTCTCTCTCTCTCTCTCCTCTTTCTCTCTCCTCTTTCTCTCTCTCCTCTTTCTCTCTCTCCTCTTTCTCTCTCCTCTTTCTCTCTCCTCTTTCTCTCTCCACTTTCTCCTCTTTCTCTCTCCTCTTTCTCTCTCCTCTTTCCCTCTCCTCTTTCTCTCTCTCTCCTCTTTCTCTCTCCTCTTTCTTCTCCTCTTTCTCTCTCTCTCTCTTTCTCTCTCCTCTTTCTCTCTCCACTTTCTCCTCTTTCTCTCTCTCCTCTTTCTCTCTCCTCTTTCCCTCTCCTCTTTCTCTCTCTCTCCTCTTTCTCTCTCCTCTTTCTTTCTCCTCTTTCTCTCTCTCCTCTTTCTCTCTCCTCTTTCTCTCTCTCCTCTTTCTCTCTCTCTCCTCTTTCTCTCTCCTCTTTCTCTCTTCTCTTTGCTCTTAATTGCTATTTTGGAAAGACATTGTTAGAATAATTTCCAATTATGTCAATTGCAATCAATCGGGTGATTTAACCCTAATGTGGAAGATGGTCCGGTGCCAGGCTGAATTGTGTTAGCTGCCGATAGGAGAGTGAGGATGGCAAGCAGGGAGGAAAACAAAAAGCTCCTAATCTGTGGTACACAACAACAACAACAATATCTCCATGGTAGTAGAACAGAAACTGGAGCAAATATGAATAATCCTGATATTTGGATTACCTCAGAACACAATACACTAACTTTCCATCTGGTACAGATACTATGTGGGGGAAACGAGTGGTGGGATTCAACAGAAGACACAGAATACGATATACCATCAAGAAATGTAAGTCAATTTTAACATTTTGCAAGGATTAAAACAGCATGTATGGTCATATATATTACCTGCTTTTACCTGCACAGCATGCAGTCTGTTTTATCTAACAGGATATCAAAGTATCTAATCCAGCAAGAGAAGGGCAGACTATTGAGCAATCACTATTTAAGATGCATACTGACGATATATAGTGTAGAAATAGGAGGGATAATGACTCTAATGACCTACACTGAAAAAAAGGACTTTTTGGCTTTGTAAATATTACTTTGATTATATGTTTAAATTCTACAATACATTACTATTTCAGTAATTTTACTCAAAATGTCTCCTTTTATTTAATGTGTTACTTGTGTTTCTAAGTAATTTTGAATCTTCATTTTCATAAGTGAATTTTAACAATAGCACTAAGTAAATATTACCTAAATTATTGTATTACTGTACAACCTGTTAAAGCTATTGAAATGTACATGGGAAATGCGAGTTAACTGTGGGTGACGTCAGGGGAGAGTATTTCCCGCGCACATTGTCCCCGCAGTCAAGCACGGACAGTCCACTCAGAAGGTCGACATTTGAGTGGAACTTGAAGACTGCTTGGTCGACCATTTCATTTGAATATTCATCGATGTGGAGTCATGTGAGTATGTTTATGTGCTTGGTTAACTTGTTACATTCCTATTAGCTTGTCAGCTGAAGTCAGTATTTGGTTATTAAAAATGTAAGGCCAAGTTAGCTAACATTAGCCGACAGAATAGCTGGCTAACTAGCTCGTTATCGTGCTAGCAAACTTAGCCCGGTGTCATGCAAGTTCCACACATCAGATGTAATATTTTTTTTTTTAAAGGCTTATTTGAAACTTCAAAGTTCTCGACTCCGACAACATTCGCCGTTTATAATGGAAACTATGGCACTGGCGCACTTCTTAAACATTTGAATAGTTTTTTATTTCGGGAGAGGGGGGGTGTTCATGGCTCCAGCTCAACAAAAGAAATACTCAACAGTATGTGCGACGCTACGTGATGCAGTCAGTTTCACTGCAGCCTAGAGAAGGACAAAGTGGTCAAGGAATATTATATTTGCAATGACATATGAACAGCGCGATTTAAAAGGTGAGTGTGTTTGCCTCCATGGATTCACTGTTGGCGCTTTTCCAGTGCAGCACGTAGCGCAGTTTGGTTTGTCCCGGCCCGTAACAACATACTGATACCGGTTAGTAAAAACCATGAATTAATGCTTTGACAAGTCTGTGGTTTGTACTTGTTTCACTTTTGTCTAGTTTCTGAACAGATCTGAGGAGCTGTGAGCTCTGAGACTCCGTTTACACGAGAGCTACTGTCAGTGCTACTGCTAACGCTACTGCTACTGACCATTCTACAGATGTTAGTACACCATCTACAGCTCGACCGTGCTACCGATGTTAGTGAACAATCTACAGCTCCTCTACCACAACCACCGGCAACAAGTGGACATGGAGAATTACATTAACTAGTACATGTTGCTAAATCCACCGCGGGGCATAAACAGAAGGGCAACCATGCTCCGGGTCTTCTTCACTGTTTTTGGTATATTTTGTGGCGGCAGCAGCGCCACTTACAGGCCTGGCATATGTACTACAGCGGGTCGAGCGGTCTCGTCTGAACAGACACGTTAAATTAAACAAATGCGTGTGAACGGAAGACTTTTTAGAACACGCGTACTGTGCATAAACGCAAACGTTCCCGTGTAGAGGCAGGTCTGTCAATGTATTGAACGGTTGTATTTTGGATAAAAGTATTATTACGTTATTATTACTTTGAGTATTGATTAGCCTTGAATGCAGTGACAAGTTGTATGTGAGTTCCTGTTAGAATATTTTTTCGCCGGTCAACATGTCCGTTAAAGTTTAAATCTTCCAGACAAAATGAGTGCCGGTCAAAGGTCTTCTTTGTTATCTATTGAGCTTTAAAACAAATTGAAATGATTCGATATTAAACAAACTAATTATAGTAGATTAACTACATTATTCAAAAGTGAACAGAAATTTACAATAACACGGGAATAATAAATGGAGCGCTCTCCCTCTTCTGACAGCCCGCCAGTATCAGCAGCTCGAGGATCAGTAATGAGTGACCCGACAGTAAAACTAAACATATATATTACTATTTTAGGTAGTTTGAGAGGTCATTAAAATAGCTACGTATAATATTGTAACCTGAAGTGTGTGTTTTGTTCCGCTCACCGCTGCAGGTGATCATGCAGAGCTGCGTGTCGACTCGTCAGCAGCAGCTGATCTCTCTCTCCCGTCAGATTAGACTTCACTCGCGTTTATGTCCATATCGATCAGATCCAGCTAGTTCTAGATAATGATAGACTACCTGCTTATTAAAATACCTAAACAATAAGCGTCGCTATGCAACCGGGTGAGGCCGCAAAGTATAGCGCAGCATTATGCATTTGTTTACATGCCCACCGGAACCCCGAGGCATTACCAACGGATCAACGCACAATCAACCCATCCAGGACATCTCTTTCTCCACATTAAGTGTTAGACATTAGAGTTGACTATTAATTATTTTTTAAATAACATTTTACATGATAAAAATGGCTCTGAATGTATATTGTTGTGTTCATATTTAAGCAATAAATTGCAAGACAGTAAGTTCTGTCATTTACATAATTCATTTCTAATGTACTTTCTATATATTTCACAGGTTACCAAGGGAAATTGACTCATTCAGCAATTTCGTCTTCGACAGCTAATGCAGAGTAAGTTCATCAACTCAGTACTGTTAGAAGTTTAAGTTGACATATAAATGTTTTTGTAACATGGTTTAGTTTCAAGAGGTTTAAAGATTGAATTCATTTGTGTTTTTTTCAGATTCCACTAGATGGGTGTGCAAAACATGTAGCTTTGAATCTAACAAAAGGACAGGATTGTTAAAGCACTACAGGCTAAAACATGTAAATGGTGGACGCTGCAACTCAGTCCCTTGTCTTTATACAGATTGCCCTTGTTCGTTTAAACATTTAATGTTTTTATCACCTTGTTGTTTCAGATCAAAGAGGAGTTCCAAAGGATTACAACAATTCATCTCGAGCCAACCTTTTTGACCAAACTGGACTTTTACACCCCAAAACGGCAGGAGATCTTTGGGACAAAAGGCGGAGTTGCAGGCACAAAAATAAGACCCCTGCTGGATTCACTCAGTCAGGTAAAGTGTAAAATTCATACAATTGCAATCGATCAATGTAGGTTGGGCTCTTACTCACTGAGAAAAGATCATAATAATAATAATAATAATGATAATGTAATGATCTGGCCGGCCTGACCAAGACCCAAAGCCAGCAGGGCATCTACCCAACTGACCCTGGGTTTCATTTGGCACATCATAGGATGTTTTAAGTTAAATGTGTATCAACTCATTTGTATGCACAGCTTGATCCTGCTTTGCATCCTTGCACCTAGTTGGTGCCTTATTTTGTAGCAGGTTCAATTGACCATTACGCAACATCTTTTGCTTTCTCTCTACAATAATGTACTTGTCTGTTTTAACAGCTACATGTAGACGATAGACGAGATGCCATCATCCGCTGCTTGATGGAGTTCCTTGGAGAGTCTCCAGAGGAACTCATCAAAGACTACCAGGTAAATGTTCTGATGATTGTTGTACATGGATATCTCTACAAGTTAGTGACTCATGCCAGTATGTGGAAAAGGCATGTCCTTTTAATTAAGTTTAACATTTAGATGAAATAAATTGGTATTTAATATATTTAAAATAAAAGCAAACATTTTACTTTATTCCATTCATTCTTTTTTTCATTCTTTCTCTAATGATCTTTTTTTACATTCTGATTCATAATTTGGTTTTCAGTAGAATTGAAGATGTGAGCCTTTAAACCCCCGATCCCACCTCATTTTCGCTAAACTGAATCCAGTACTATACTAGCTTTTACTTCCTGCTTGGAACAGAGCAGCTTTTTTAAACCAAGAAATAAAAGTGACTACAAATTCCCTACATAACTTACCCCGTCTTTATCTACAAAAGGAAAGGAACTATAACATCAATAGTTGGTTAAATACTAGGGCTGAACGATAATAAAAAAAAAATGTAATTGCAATTATTTTAACTGATATTGCAATTGCGATATCAGGAAATTATCATCATTATTCTCATTTTCATTGAAACATTTTTAAATGATCATGGTGTGATTTTTGCGAGGATTTGTAGCAAACAAAAAGGTTTTCTTTACATTTTTCCTTTTACAAATATCGCACCTGCTGCGATTTGAAAATTGTTGTAGGCAATATTGCAGTTTCGATAACATTTTGATTGGTAGTTCAGCCCTATTAAATGGCCACTTTAACCTAATGAATGACCTTTTGCATATTCAGTCACTTCAAATAAAACATGTACAGTATAGTGTATCTCATCACCGATGCACATGTGTTGACAGGATGTGAGCAAAGAATTCGTCAGAGAGGACTACGCTGAGCACGTCATGAAAATAGTTGTCCTCCGTGGAAGTGCAGCACACGAAGGCCCTGCCGATGTGTCCATCATCATCGAGGGAAGTGAGGTTCTTGATGACTGCAGATGTGTGTGTCAAAGGCTTGCCTTCTGCTCACAGGCTTCATATATGCAATGAACTTAAGTTATCCACCGAAGATGAAATACACTTTTGAAGTATTTCAGAAGCTCTTTCTTGAGCTAAATGTCCTGAAGATGTCTCCAAAAGTCCATGCATTGTGCAACAAACTTGTAGCCTAAGTGTATACAAAGGTGTTTCTTCAACTTGCAGTTCAGAGGAAATACTTGGTAGTTATGGTGCCTAGCAACAGTGACCTTTTTCATATGTTTTGCCTGAGCCCACTTTGTACAACTACATGTTTTGTATATTGTTAAGATAATGTTTCAAAACCTTGTTGAGGGGGTTCTTGACACAGCACTTTTTAGTTTCCCCTGGAAACAGTTTCATTTGTTGTGCTTTGAGTATGTGCGGCTCAATGCGGCACATGTCAAATTGGTGAAGATGTTTTCTTCATTTGATTGTGTTTTGTATGTGTTCTTGAGTGCGTTGAATTCTCAGGGCCGCTGTACAACTAGATATTGTGTAATTATTCTCTATAACACTAAAAGCAAGGGATGTCAGGGATGAGTGATTGCACTTAGTTTTCTTGCAAAGTCATGTGCTGAATATGATATGAATGTGATCTTTTGGTTTTTTAGCTCAGAATTCTACCAGTGTTTCAAAACATAAAGTTCTGTTTTAAAGAGTACATTGTTTCATGTTTTTTATGCCCATATTTAACAGGGTATTGCTGTTAAAGGTAGAATACATATTATGTAAGTAAAAAAAGTAAAGTAAAAAAGTAAAAAATACTATGCAATAGTGAGTACAATTAAATAGAAGAAGAAATGTTATGTAAATATTACTTGTATATTTAAGTAAAAAATACTATGCAATAGTGAGTACAATTAAATAGAAGAAGAAATATTATGTAAATATTACTTGTATATTTAAGTAAAAAATACTATGCAATAGTGAGTACACTCAAATAAGAAAAACAGAATGCACAGTAAAGTTTACTTGTGTACCTGTAGTTAGAAACACTTCTGAACTGTAAGTAGAATTTACTTGAAATGTAGGTTGTTAAATTTACTTAGAATTTCAGCGTGGAATATTGTTACCGAGGTTTTTCTAAGTAAATGTCACTCCACTTTTTTTTCAGTGTAGGTTTGGTTTCATTCGTAGTCAAGTTTTTACTCGTTCAATATCATGAAACAAGTCCTCCACCTGTAGTCTTTAGCTCTTCTTCTTCGATGGTGTGCAGCTCTGTCCTCCTGCTGTGAAGAAAGCAGATCAGAACATGTCACTGAGAGGAAGCTCAGAGGTGCCGGCTTCCTCTGCCTTTATGAGAAACCTGAAATATCCAGAATCATGTTTATGCAGTAAGTATGCTTCCAAGCCAGGGCTTCGGAAAACGAAGAAGAATGGGACAGGCTAACAAGTGTGCCACTCTCTCTAACGGTTTCAACATAAACTGTACCAAAATAAATACCTCACGATGTCTATCTAATTATGAACTTGCTTTACTTTCACGGAACACATTGTTGGTGAAAACAAAGTAACAAAGTAACATATTTACCAACACATGTTCTACACCACTATACTTACATTTACATTAGGGCTGTCAAACGATTACAATTTTTAATCAGATTAATCACAGCTTAAAAATTAATTAATCATGATTAATCACCATTCGAACTATGTCCAAAAGATGCCATTTATTTATGTATATTGTTGTGGGAATGGAAAGATAAATGAAAGCAGGCGGATATATCCATTTAACATACAGTATGTATGTTTATTATAACATTTTTCTGCATGTCAAAATGAAAGACAACCCACACACCTATCAATCATCAAACCGTGGGGTCTTAATTCATTACGTGTTGATCTCTATCAACGGGGAGTACTTCAGGAAAGTCGACAGAGGGGGGGGGCTAGTGGAGTACTTCACTGCGGTCAAGCCAGCCTCCACTTGGGAAAACACAGTCAAGCCAGCCCGCACGTGATATTGGGGTGCGCGAATATTAGAAGCATTACGGTAAAATCCCAGCGCTTACTCGGTCAATAACAAAAGCACCTATAAAAACAAACCAAACATATTAAATTAAGAAATATGTACTATATAATGTGATCAATAATTATTTAAAACAAACTACGTATAACTACCACGAGTAAATGTAAAATGTAAGGAGTTTCAAAATAAAAGTCCTTTGAAATCTCATATTGAAATCTCATATATGAGCTATCAGCCCTGTGTTTAGATAAGAATAAAACAAAATCTCTCCCTGATGCAAGACTCATCTCACTGCAGGGTGATAGAAGGACAGCCCATCTACTCACCCAGAAAAAATCAGGACATTCTGATGTGGAGTTTCAAAATAAAAGACCTTTGAAATCCCATATATGAGCCATCAGCCCTGTGTTTAGATAAGAATAAAACGAAATCTCTCCCTGATGCAAGACTCATCTCACTGCAGGGTGATCGAAGGACACCCCATCTACTCACCCAGAGAAAATCAGGACATTCTGATGTGGAGTTTCAAAATAAAAGACCTTTGAAATCCCATATATGAGCCATCAGCCCTGTGTTTAGATAAGAATAAAACGAAATCTCTCCCTGATGCAAGACTCATCTCACTGCAGGGTGATCGAAGGACACCCCATCTACTCACCCAGAGAAAATCAGGACATGTTTTCCCAAGTGGAGGCTGGCTTGACCGCAGTAGTACTTCGTGACCACAGAGTGTGAACGTTGTGATCAGCTGTTTTAGCGCAGTTCTCCAGTCAATCAATCAATCAATGTTTATTTATATAGCCCAATATCACAAATGTTACATTTGTCTCAGTGGTCTTCACAGTGTGTACAGAATATCAGTATGACAATACGACACCCTCTGTCCTTAGACCCTCACATCGTACAAGGAAAAACTTCCAAAGAAAACCCAGTTTAAAGGGAAAAATGGGAGAAACCTCAGGGAGAGCAACAGAGGAGGGATCCCTCTCCCAGGACGGACAGACGTGCAATAGATGCCGTGTGTAAATTGAAAAGATAATACATTTGCAACATAGGGTGATGAGGGGAGTCTCCCTCCGCAGCCGGTTGGCGTAGTTTTGGCACAGTTCCGTTGTACAGACCGACGTTAACAGCAGCCCTGTCTGTGCACACGGAGACCGACTCTGTCGTCCGGTGATCTGACCGCCTTCTGGAAAAGCTTCACAAGTACGTCGGTACGCAAATGCGCTTTGTGACACAAGTGACGGTACGCATTTCAGATTACGCCATAACCTGCGTACCAGTTATGTGCACCCCTGTACCAGAGCCATATTATTACTATTATATGGCTCTGCCCTGTACTACAGCAAGAGGATTCTGCGTCGGGACTTCCTGCAACAACACCACGCCGTTATCAAAGATGTTCTATTGAGAAGATGATCACTACGTGACAAAAGTCAATTTACTCCGCGCGAGTTGGCAGACTTTATTTTGCTTACTTTAACATCATTTTTCATGGTGGGGCTAAGCCATTTCTTGGTATGGGTGTAGCCTACCCCAGCCATACCCTGGCGCTGCCACTGGTGGCACGTATGGGGCGGGCCATTCTGCACATGCGTTAAATGCGTTAAATATTTTAACGCAATTAATTCAAAAAATTAATTACCGCCGTTAACGCGATAATTTTGACAGCACTAATTTAAATGTGTGCTGCGTCGGTTCAGCCATTCTTCGCAAGGGTTTTTGAAATTGGTCCGTGCGCAAAGCATTGTGGGGATTTTAAGTCTACCCATGTGCAGCCTCGACATTTCCCTCAAACCCAGGAGGCGGCCCCGGTGGAATTCCAAGTATGCTGGAGATTTTGGAACAGTCCTTCGGCGACACTCGATGACGTGGCATCCTTGAAATATTGGCTTGGAAGCCAGTCGCCGTTTCTCAATCGAGAGGATGCTTGCTTGGTAGCACATGTCTTCCGAGTCACTTGCTTCAGAAGCTAGGCAAGAATCCTTCCTGGCATTCGGAAAACGAAGAGTGGAACAGGCTAGCAAGTGTGCAGGTGTGCGTCATATGAGAGGCCCCGCCTTACATTTTCCGCCACAGATTTGGGGAAATTGGTCCGTGCGCAAAGCATTGTGGGGATTTTAAGGACGCAAAGTCTACCCATGTGCAGCCTCGACATTTCCCCCAAACCAAGGACGCGGCCCCGGTGGAATTCCAAGTATGCTGGAGATTGGAACAGTCCTTCAGCGACACTCGATGACGTAGCATCCTTGAAATATTGGCTTGGAAGCCAGTATCCTCGAGATTGAGAAACGGCCAGGATCCTCGCGATTGAGAAACGGCCACTCGCTCCTTCTCTGCAGGGCCGGTGTGTGACAGGGGGCGTGGCTGGTATTCTCCTGGCTGCAGACGAGGCACACCTGTTCCCACTCACATCCTCACACCTCACTTCTCTGCCAGAGAATGACATGCTGTCCGTCGATCCAGAGTGCCTCTCTGCAGCCCAAGCCGAGTTTTTTGGCCAGGAACGTTTTCTTGTGATGGCGAGATAAAGCCTTATGAAGCTTCATGGGCTTCATTTGAACACAAACCCCCCTGCTGGTCAAAGTGTGTAAAACAGGCAGATTGGACATCTCAACAGTGTGCTCGATCTCATACCGAGTCCCCATTGAGTAAAGCCTTAGAATACCTCTAAACAACGAACATTAAATCATATTTTCATTTTAACAATATTGTATGTATTACAGTTTAATGATTGTGATTGAAAAGCCTAAGGAGGCTGGTAAACATTGCAAAGAGGGATTTGTATTCCTTAATAATATTCATAAACTTAACCATGTTGTAGCCGGAGAAAGGCTAAACCATATCAAAGAATACATTTATTAACTACATTATCTCATTTAGTTGTAGCTTTTATAAACAACAACAAATACGTATTGTTCAGTCGTTGAACCAGGGACCCTGCGGTCGTGAGTCAACTGCTTTCCAGCTGAGCCACAGCACACACACACAGCTCCCTGAAAACACTGCAACATATTTATTCCTGTATTTATTGATGTTTTTATTCCTACATTTATTTATGCTTGTATCTATTTATACTTATGACATGTTCCGACCTCTATATGAGTGAGGGTCTGAGCTCTCTTGATCCATCGTGTCACCGGGTCCGGGTACAGGAGGGGTAATATGGTTCTTATTATACATCCATGGGTATTATGAGCGTTGTGGTTCAGCGGCTCAACCGATCTGAATCGCTTCCTGAAGCAGTCACGTGGTATCGACAGGCAGCGAGGCTTCGTTTGTCATCGATGACCTCACTGGCCCAAAACGATACAAGCCTCGACACAAGCTTCACAAAAAGCTTCGGGGATTACTCGACACACGCTCCGAAGCCTCGGCGCAATACGTAACATCACTAACGTTTTCCTTCCGATTGTTTTTGGACCTCCTTTCTGCTACCAGCCAGCTCCCTGTCGACAGTACCTGCCTTGGCCTAGTATGATTTATTAAACCCCTTTACTTTACTTGTCTCTGCTTTGGGGTCCAATAATCCAATCCATTAAAAGCTCCACCAGTTGTGTACGGGGAGGACACGGCAGGGGGTCTGTTTGATCCTCACATACCTTATATATATATATAGAATACAAACCACAGTAATCAGGCTGTATTGAGTTAGAATTAAAGCACGTCACTAAAATCACCCAGTAATTGTTCTGCGTTTGAAAGAAATCATAATGTGCATAATGTCCCCTTGATCAAAAGGTAATTGTTGGAGGGGAAGTGACTGACTGCAGGAGGTAAAGGGAAATTCACTTTTGTGGTGAGCTTATAATGAAGCCTGAAACTAAAAATATCTTTGCTTTAGGGTTATACGTCGAGTTGCCGTCGATTCACTTATTAATCCTGATTTCATTCAACTGAATAATGATCAATTTACCCCCTGTGTCTTCCTCCAGGGAACCTACACCGCCTGCATACAGCTGTATAACCTTTGAATACCCCCCCCCCCCCCATGCCTGTGTTACAAGGATAAACTCGCAGACGAATGATAAGGACTGTTCGTCAGTTATTCCCAGCTCGCTGCCATCCTATTACTTTTTTTACGAGCGCTTCTGACAGCTTTCCTGATGCCCCCATCTATCACTTTAGGTTCCTTACGCTCTCCTGCAATAATAAGGTTGCTTACAGTGTCTATATTTAGTTCATGCAATGTCATGTAAGGATGGGAGGAGGTGTCTTGTGGCAGGGTGTTTTTAAAGCTCTATTATTTAGCCGTATAAGGACACTCAAACTTGTTGTCAAAGCCCTTTTGTAGGTTCATAATCTAAGTCAAATTGTCCTTTTTTTAACGTAGTAATTAAAGCCTTCCCACCGTACTTTCCTGTCCCTCTTCTTTGAAGTCACTTTTTCCCCTGACTGCTCATTCTGGCTCCATTATGCATGTTTAATGAACAAATAGACTCACAGGCGCCATTGACTTGCAAATGTAACTCTTATAATTACAATTAGGCTCAAATTACACAATCTGAGGGTGGCAATTTCCTCTAATGAATTCTCACGTCTCAGAAGTACTTTCTACTAATCGTCTCATATGAGCTCTGGACAATATGACGCAGATGATACCGCAGTCACTTAGCCGGCTTGTAATTTGGTCGGAAACCGTTTCCATCCTGTTTTCCATGTGTTCCACCTCTTCATATACTTCTGCGTCAAATTTTGATTATGGTTAATTTAACAGGAAATGGTGGAGCATGTCTGAGACTTGTCTCTTGGAATGTTAAGGGCATGAATTCCCCGGTTAAAGGAGGCAGAATATGTTCCCATTTAAAACATCTTAAAACTGAAATTGCCTTTTTACAAGAAACTCATCTGAGCACCAGGACCAGCATCGGTTAAAAGCATCATGGGTTTCATTCCAATGTCAGTAGTAGAACAAGAGGTGCAGCTATCGTGATGCATACAAAAATACAGTTCAGCCCGACTAAGGTTATTAGTTAAAGAGAAAGCGTTCGACAGGGCGGAGTGGGGCTTTCTATTTCAGGTCCTTTGAGGTTCAGCCTCGGATCCAAATGCGTGTCCTGGATAGCGTTGTTATACGCTGACCGACGACTTACTATTGTTCATTTCTAACCCTGTATCTACCATGGATTAAGGAACCAACATTGAGTTGGTGTGAGCTTGAAGCCAAATCCCGTCCTACTACCTCACGTTTGGCTTTGTTTGGCTACATTACCCAGCCGGCCAACTCAATACTCGAATAACCCGATTGTTGTTCCCACCCTAATGCTGCGTTCACACCGGACGCGATGCAATGTTTGGGGGCGGCGCGATTACGTGTAAAGGCCCGACACACCGGGCCGAAATCAGCCGTTTCCGTTAGTCGGACGACGAAGCGTGCCCTGTCGCCCAAACTCAATTTGGTGTGTCCCGCACCGCCGACCGTGACACGCCTTATTTGGCCTTTCATGGCCGTGCGTCGGCCACAGGCAGTCGGACAAAGCAATCACTCTGATTCGCTGTTCAGCTAGCGAACCAGTGCATGAGAAGCAAAACGGTAGCTTGAGAATGTCTTCCACAAGCAACACTCCAATGGCTGATAGCTCCAGTACCGCACGAAGCATGTTTTCGATGGACGAGAGTGAAAATGGAACGCACACGCTATTTGTTGTTTGTTTATATCACGTAGTCTGTTCTTCTTCTCTGTTTTCCGGTTGTTGCCTCTTTTGAATGACGAATACGCACTGCCGCCGCCTGCTGGTAAGGAGAGTTATTGCCGCTCACGCATGCGCAGTTCGTACGTGCTCGGCTGAAGTCTTTGCGGTGTGTTCCAGTGCGACACATGGCCAACACGCAGGAGAACGCGCAGACGCAACAGTCGGCGTCGGAGAGTTCTCTGGTGACTGCTTGGTGTGTCAGGGCCTTAAAGTCAATGCAGAGACGCGAATTTGCTCCGACGGCGAGCATGAAGCGGTGGCCGCTGCGCTAATCACGCGATTGAGGCGATTGAACTGTGCCAGTTCAATTTGTTCAACTCGAGCGTCAAATTCACGTGACGCGTTCTCGCGGAAGCCAATCAGCGGTGAGGATCTCAGCCTGCCGTCACTGACGGTCAACCAGAAAACATCAGCCATTAGCTGTTAGCAGTTAGCACTCAAGCTCACAGCTCCTCATATCTGTTCAGAAACTAGACAAAAGTTAAACAAGAACAAACCACAGCCTGCCTGTGTCATGGCGAATACAGTCGCTGGTTTATTTATGTCTGTAGGCCGTTGTTATGAGTCTGGAGGAGTGAGCATATACAACGTTAGCTTAGCCTGGTCGCCCCAATCTCCATTCAGAAAACACGCATTTTAAAATGTTTTTCGCTGCGATAGGAGCGATTAGAGCGAAGCGAATATTCGCATCGCGCCCGGTGTGAACGCAGCATTAGAATATGCTCCCAATTTAGAAGTGCTCATGGACTTCATGGATCATCATCATCATCATCATCATCATCATCATCATCATCATCATCATCATCATCATCATCAGAGACTCTTGTTCCATTATTACACGACATACAACACTCAAATATAAATTAAAAAAGGCAGTGATACCAATGTTTCCACAGAGGCGGCTGAGACAGCACTGAGACACGGATTTGAAAGCAGCGTAATGACAGAGTTGAGAAACATTCAATCGACAGATGAATTTGTACATCAGACCTCTCAAAAGAGCATGGAACGTGTCGACTCGTGCATTACAGAACATTTCACCTGCACTGCACCACCTGGGTTTTCTAAGCAGTATACGCAAACAGTCATTATTGCAACCGGAGGCTCGCCTTCTTATCCTGACCCACAAGGGGGCAGTAGAGAGAGGAGTGCAATACGCTCTAAAGAGGTTCACCGTAACCTCATCTGAACACCAAGAGAATGTTCTATCCAACATGTTAGCTTGTGTATAAGACACACCGCTGTCTATACATGTCATCATCATCAGCCATTTCACCTGTGACGATGTGTCCCAGATACTTCGTGTTACAGCAAACAGACGGCAAGGTTCTTATCCCCTGTTGCTCTGCAGATCATTACAGCGCTCTTCTTAGCATTGTATTTAACGTCAAATTTGACTCCGTAATCAGAACAAACATTTAGCAACTGTTGAAAACCAGGAGAAACAATCATCGGCATACATAAGATGGTTTACAATCACATTACCAATCACACACCCTTTACAGACACTTAAATCATCATTCATATAGATATTAAAAAGGCGTGGTGAGAGGAGCCCCCCCTGGCGGACTCTAGTACCAACACCAAATGGCGTCGAGACTGCATTCCCCCATTTGATCTGCATGCTCTGGACCAATAATCCTCTATTCATAGTCCCATTCGCAACAACCCTCTCTTTTCTCCCCCCTCACACTGAGGGGCCGTCTCTATGTGGCAGGGATTAGGCCTGATCAGAGCTATGGACCTTACATCAACATGTTTTCGGTAGCTTTAGCCAACTCTAACACATGTAGCCTCGCTACTTCCAGGTCCGGAAACTGGGTTAAACTAAATAACCCTCCCTTCCCCAATATCCCTCCGGATTCAAGAATTGACTCAATTCTGGATTCTTACCGAAAAAGGTCTGATTTCAAGAATTTACAATTCCGTCCCACAGAAACATCTCTTGGTCAAATCAAACAAGATTGGGAAGATGAACTAGTAATAGATGATGATGTCTGGGATGGCGCATTAGCGATAGTGAACAATAGTACGTCTTGTTCCAGGCTCAATCTTAAAGTTGTCCACCGTATATCTATTACACCAACTCCAAAATACCCCCAATGTCACGGATACCTGTAACAGATGTCACACATCACCAGCAAACATGACTCATATGTTTGTGTCCTCGCCTACAAGGAGACCGGAGAAGCATTTTCACACACCTCGCTGAGGCCTTGGACGTGGTATTGACACCGTGTGCAGAAACTGCCATTTTTGGAGTACTACCTAGCCACCGAATGACGAGGAGGAAAACTAAGGACAGTATAGCCTTTGCATCTCTATTAGCACGTAGAAGATACTCCTTGATTGGAAATCTCAATACCACCGAGAGCATCTCTATGGCTGAAGATATAATGTTTTTACCTGCACTTGGAGAAGATTAAATATAACCTGAGGGGCTCTCTTCAGACAGTTGAATCTGTCTGGGGCTCTGAGACATAGCTGGAACTTAAGACACTAAGTTAGGAAAAATGTGAATGAATGTATGCCATTTGTTTTTATATACATGTATGTGTATGCATATGTAAATGTGTGGGTATGGGGTGTAGGTATGTACGTATATATATGTGTATGTGTATGATGTGGGTATACATATGTGAGTATATGGGTACATGTATTCTTATTTTCCTTATCTATTAATTTTTTTTTAATTATCTGTTACATTACTTTATTTTTACCTATACATGTATTATTTACTTTGCTAGCTAGGACCGAGAGGGGGGGGGGGAAGGATACAACATACCAGACGTATAAATGTAACTCATTGTGCCTGACTCAATACAAAAATATATTAAAAAAAAGAAACGGTTTCCATGCCAACGTTATGCTGAAAACCACATTACTCTGACAATTATATATATTCTTACCCTTTTCATAACCATTCCAAGTCCTCAGTCCTTCACTAGGCCCTAATCTAACGGGCTGCGTGCCGTGCCTTTGCAATCGTTGGAATACAAATATGGCTGTTGTTCTGCATAGTAACAGCCACATATACTGTGTGTTGGATGGTGTTTACTTTCAAAGCAATTGGTATTTCTTATTGGGATATTTTGAATGACTAGGCTTTTGGTCGACATTTTTAGGACATCTGTAGGACTCCTATAAGAACTGCCTTTTCTTGAATTCTCCGTAGATGTCTGGGTCACCCCTTACCGACAGCAGCCTTACCTTGGGGAATTTCTAAATGTGGCTCTACTATATTGGCTGATGAATAGTTCGTTGAGATGTGATCAATATAAATGTTGCCGTCATACTGAATGGATTACTATCGATGTTTCGTATGACAAATAAAGAAGAGAAGTGGGTCTTCGAAATGCAAAGACAGAGCCCACGTGTGTACTTTCTGAAGATGAATAAGACAATAGGATTTTTTACTGCATATCAATCCACCTGCACGCCATCCATCTGTTTGACAACGGTGGCATGAAATATGAGTGCGGCCCAACAGCGTGTGATTGATAATTGCTGTAGTGTGGCTGCCTCTGCCAATTCATCAGCATCACGGGCAGATTGGGCTGTGACTGATGTCTGCGACTTTCGCTGACAAACCTCGGCGATACGAGCGCTTTCTGGCTTATTGGTGAGGTGACAGTCAGACGCTTGAACTCGGCATCAAGTGGAAATATAAAAGGGGAAATAAATGGTTTGAAGTGCTTTATCCCTTCTGACACGTCAAGAGTAAAAGGCTCCCCACACAGTCTTAAAGCTACTTTATGAGCTGTTGGTGCCGGATTCTGAAGGTCTTAAGAGCGGTTCTTTCAGTGAGAGACTAAGAGCGACCACACAGAGGATTCGTTTTGATGGAGCAGCGTTCAGTGGCTTAAACGGCTCTTAGTGGACTTATTTATAGATGTACTGTGAATATGTTGTGGACTGTGAATGGCATGTCCATTAGGGATAGGTGTATTGTGTCCAGAATAGCCAAGGAACAAGTATTCTTCAGTCAAACGATATCGACATTGAACAAGAACGGAAATGGATGGTTTTTCTCACTGCAAGCGTTCAGACTGCTCCTACCACAGCAGATACATCCCATAAAGCAGGGGTCTCAAACTCAAGGCCCGGGGGCCAAATCAGGCCCGCGACTTCATTTTATGTGGCCCGCAAGAGCTTGCAAATAATATAATACGTTTATAATACGTTTATAATAGAATATGCCCATAAACTACATGTCCCACAATGCATCTCGTTTTGTGACATGCGCACTGAAGAGACTTGCAATTATTTGCCCTGGACTTCTGCTTTAAGTTATTATCCTATCTGATAATAATCCAATTCAGAGGCAATAATGTAATATAATACATTTTTTATATATATATTATATTTATAGTTACAACCGGCCCTTTGAGTGCAGCCTTTATGCAAATGTGGCCCGCGATGAAATTGAGTTTGACACCCCTGCCATAAAGCCTGTTAAGTGCTGCAGGGTATTTAATACTTCTATTTCATACATTTCCGTACACTTATTTAATTGGTATGTTAATCATTTGAAGTGTGTCTTTGTACACACGTGTAGTGGTGGTGGCATTTTACACAACTGAATGCTTCCTGAATACTTGATGGTTATTATTTACTTAAATGTATGCGTTGATATCGCCCAGTATTTCCAGTTACTAGCATTTCATCCACTGCTTTCCATCTTGCTTTAGTCCGGAGATATAACTCTGTCTTATTTTCAAATGTCTGCTCATAAGCTGCCGCCCTGCCCGTGATGAATACTCCACATACTGTGGGTGAGCCACTTTGACCCGCCCCGGTTAATTAATAGTGTTAGCGTTGAACATGCGGTGCCACCTGCACGTGTCGAGACCCCGAGCGACAGCAGGTCAAAGGTCACATGTTCATATCAGAGCTTCATGCTTGATAAGGTTCCCTATTTTCCGTTCGACAGCACCGTCATTAACCTTCAGAAGCAGCGTCTGATGGAGCGGCAACTCATCTGCTTAATGCGCAGCGTATCTGTGCACGAGGGAAGGAAGGAAGAAGTCAATCAATCAGCGGAGAGAGAGAGTCTTTGCTTCATTAACACACGGGAGGGTGGGTGTGGTGTGTGTGTGTGTGTGTGGTGTGTGTGTGTTGTGTTGTGTGTGTTGTGTGGTGTGGTGTGTGTGTGTGGTGTGTGTGTGTGTGTGTGTGTGGTGTGTGTGTGTGTGGTGTGTGTGTGTGTGTGTGTGTGTGTGTGTGTGTGTGTGTGTGTGTGTGTGTGTGGTGTGTGTGTGTGTGTGTGTGTGTGTGTGTGTGTGTGTGCAGGAAGGCTGGCGCACCTGTTTATTTCCCTTTGCTTTGGATACAGGACATGTTTAGGAATGTATGTCACACTACAACAACTCGAAATCTTGAAAGTATATGTGTCTAACATCTATAGAGTGGTGTCTCTACACTGATGTAAGACACAGTACTTCAGACGTGACTCTGCAGTGAGATATCGGGTCTTGGTTTAGACAATGCTTCATCTTGTTGAGTCAAAAGATCTGATTTCGAGTTGTGTCTCAGATGAAACACGTCTTTTTTTACATATTTATTAGAAAATCACCTTAACACTGACATCAGAAAACAAACTATATTGTAACGCAACATTTCCTGATTCTGGTCAAATATAGTTCAAAATTAAATCTCCCAGATAATTACAAGATCTGATTTATCTAAATATCCCTTCTTATTTCAAGCAGTCTTACCAAGCACATTTCACTTGTTCTTTTGGCAGATTTGTGTACTTCTTCAAGTGAAAACACCTTGTTTTCATTGTTGTTTCACTTGTTTTTGGAGCAACACTTTTTCCAGTGTAGAAATGGCTCGTCATAGGACGGAAACATAATAAGGAAAGAGAGTATGTTACTCTTCGCTTGTGAGCATTAAAGATCAAATGCAAAGGTTTTTTTATAATTGCCAGTAAAATCGAAATCATATAGCTACAACACTATCTAAGATATTGCAGTCTTAAAATCGGAGATAATATGCGTCTGGCAATGTGCAATATTTATTTTGTTCAACCCCCAACACCAAGTCCGACGATTTATTTTCTCAGCCGCTCCTCCGCAAGATGGCGTCGTGTGACGTCAGAGTTGCCAAACAAACACACCCTGGCTTATCGCTCACAGCGGCTCACGCCGATAGTACAACTTAGTTTCGTCTATCATGTCTGATTCTGAGTCGGAGGCCACCCAATATCTGGAGCAGTGTGCGAACTATACCACGGTCTCCGGGGGAGCCGGGATTTTTTTGTGTGGGGGGGGGGGGGTAAATGTTGATCCGTGCATTAATAGCACAGACATCCTATTAGAGAACATCTGTTGCACACGGGGTGGTGCCACAGGTCTACATTTACATGAAACGTCCCGATGGATCATGTTCATGTCAACAGATTCCCGAGCATGTATGGGCTACGCAAACTTCTCAACTTGATATAAATAATCCACGGACCACCAATGTAACGTTTGACTGTTTAATGAAATCAACTTAAAATGACTCAACAGGCTACATTGTTTCACATGGCTATAGCCTATTATGGCTGTAGCCTACACAGAGCCGAACACGGCGATAAGAGCAGCCAGCGGCACCAACCATGAACAATATTAATATTAATAATACAGCTATAGCACAACACAACCCTCTCACTGCCTGGAGAGACGCGACGCCACACACACACAACACAACGATGCACATAGCTCTTCAGCCCCCAAGTTAACGTTAGCTGTCAAGTTAGCACTAGCACTGACCTTAGCTCCCTCCTCTCTCGGTTCTGTTGTAGCAGCAGTCACAACGTACGATGTGCTACCACCAGCGGGGAGCATTTTGAATTGGGCCAGGAGGAATAATAGTGGATTTAATCCCTATCATAATGCATATTGTTCACACTTTTCCGTTATGAGTGGAGGAGCGATGAATGAGCTGCAGATAAACTTCAATGCTAACAGTGAATTAGCCCCGAGCGAAAAATGCTAACCTGTTACTGCACCGAAATCACTCCGAGTTCCCTTATTACTTATCCTAGCTCCACATCAAACACATTGTTTATGATCGTAAAGACACAGAATCTAACGGTGCCCACCTCTATAAGCAATACAACTTAATAAAACTGCAATTCCGTTATCTGCGTTATCTGCTGTGCTCCGTGCGCTTTGAAATCTAATCAAAAGTTGTTTACCTCAATTCTTTGGCGTTTCTCCATCGCCCGGCTCTTTCGTTCTTTCAGTGGTTTCTTGTGCTGAAATATGGAGGGGACGGCTCCGGGTTTCAGCCTCCGATGTACTATTAATGCTTCTGCACCAACAGACTTGATGACAGCAGGATCAACGTCGTATGCATCACACGGAAGTGGTCAGAACACAACTGCTCCATTTTGTCGGTTGCCAGCCAACACGATTCACTAAAATAATCAATTTTTGGCGGATGATTTGGTCTTTTGGAAATGCATGGAAAACTCTCCCAGATCCCGCACCGTTCGTACAACAAAAAGCACAACAATAACCCATGTTAATTCCGTTTTCTTTCGAAAAACATGTGACCGAGACTGCCGAGTCATATTTGGTCCAGAGACGTCACGCGTCACGGAGGCTGCTGGGAATGTCATGTCAGAAATTCAGACGGCTTTGGGCGAGTTTTGTATCAATAAAAAGCTTTTTTTCGGGTATTATCTTGATTTAAATAAAATAAAATATAGGCAGTCTTAAAAACAACATTTCTATAAAAATGTAGCATATTTGGAAGCTTTGCATTTGATCTTTAAATCGAGCGTTATTTTTCAGACAGAACTGCTTAATGAAAAGGCTAAAAGGGAACCTCTAGCTAACAATCGACTTTATCAATTAGCAATTTCACTTTGCTATCAACATTTACTCACAATAAGTTAAAGCAAAACAAAAACTGTCTATTGCAAAAGAAAAGAAAACATTATTCAATAGATTTAGTTAGATCTGTTAAGTTTAGGTCCTTAGAGTAACTCACCGGATAAACCAAGGTTACAAGGTTATTGTATTTTGTTTGTTAATAATTATGTATATTTATCTAGTTGTTTTATAGTATATTTTAGTTCAATGGTCAACTTTTAAGAACTAAACTCATTGATTGCTGTTGGACACAAATCCGCCAGGTCCCGCCTCCTCACTCAGGTTAGTGAGAGCACGTTGAAGACGTGTGTGTGAGGGAGCAGCGTCAAGCTGGAAGAACAGAGTCACGTGTGAGCATTATGCACAAAACAGCGCAAATTAATAGTTTTACCGGGACGGCGGAGGACCAATCTCTGGGGCTGTTGTTGGAGGTTGGAGCTGCTTTGTAAAGCGGGAGTTTTGATTGCTATTTTGTTTTCCTCGGTGAGTGAAGCAACACGCTACACGCTACATGCTACATGCTAGTTGCTGCCTGCATGCTGCGGCATCGTGGTGTGTTAGCCACCTAGCTCATTTAGCAAAGAGTTATGGTTGATAGAGTTACAGTAGCTATATATTGTGTATTACTATACAGTGCTAACAAGCACTAGACATTTATTTCATTTACTACAATGTTTTGAGCAATAATGTTGAAACTGTAAATGCTTATCTTGATCAACATTTCATGATTTAATGGTTATTGAAGTCAGTGTGTTTTTTGTAGTGCATTTAGAATGAATCTTTCATTTACAATGCAACAGTTTTCCATATTATGGTATCTAAATGTGTTGTATATTTGCATTGATAATTTAGCACTGCACAGTTATATTTGATGCACATGTGTTGAAGATACATTTGCAATGTTTTAAGCCGTGTTATATTACACAGGCTGGGTTTTTATGATACCCTTGGATAAAGAGATTCCGGATTTTCTGGATTGTGGACTCTGGATTTTCTCCCTGACGAGGGGGATGGCGAGCTACCATTGATAACCTGAACACCTCATCTTTCCGCTACCAGTGGTAGGATTTTGAGAAGAACTTACAGGAACTGAACAAAGGACAATTTTCTTTTGGGGGTTTATTTTTATTTTTAGTCAAGCGCTTTAAACAGTTGGAATTATTTGGAAGAATGTTGTTTATTCCTGTGCCAATATATATAATATTATCTTTATAAAATCTCAGTATTCACTTAATTCACTCTGGTGTTCGACTTCATTTATTACCCATCCTTTAAGAACCTGGAATACTGGTCCAGTTTTCACACACCTGACACTCTGGTTACATTAGGTTGACATTTATTTAGTGTTTCTTTTAGTTTTGTTCTGTCGTAACGCCTTGTGCGAAATGCTTTGGCAATACTATGTTTAAAAGGTGGTCATGCCAATAAAGCCCCTTTGTATTGTATTGTACTTATTCTGTGAGAGACCAATTGGAAACAGAGCACTATGGGAGTACTACCTTGCCAGACTGTAATTGCCACCACCTCACAGTACACGGCAGGTGAACACAGGTGTGCTCTTTCCCGTGTTAGCAGCTGAAGTTGATTTGCTTTGCTGCTGGCAATATGCTGATCAAGTTATTGTTGGCGACAGAGCGCTGTGAAGCTGCACTGAAAAGCCTCTAATTAATTGCTTTTCCCGTTTGATTCACCGTTTCTACTCCACGAAAAGTTTCCCTCCCGTACTGTAGTGTTGTGCAACTTCATTCAAGTCGTGTGTTGATACATCCATTATTGCTTCTTGCTCAATAATCAGGTTTCTTTTATTTGTCAAAGCGCACCAAGCGGCAGCTGGCTTCTCTCTCTGACGCCGAAGCATCTCTTGCCGTAGGTTAATTGCCGTGTTGGAGCAGCCGCGCTGAATGCATCTTTTCTTCTCGCATAAAACGAGGAGAAATCAACAGCGAGGATCCCGAGGGCTGGCAGCCGGCGCTGGCTCCGCGCCGGCTTTCCACAGAACATTCTTTCATGTGCAGCGGGCTTTCTCTCAACGGGGGATGGAGCTGGATTCTCCTGCCTTACACCAGAAAATCACTTTCACTTTCAAATCTGGGTGTCGCTTTTTTCTTCAGTGGAAGAAGGCACAGCATCGACTCAGGAATGACCACCTCAGACAGGACCTGCTTGTGTCCTTCTATCGCCGCGCCGTGGAAAGCATCCTCACCTACTGTGGTTCCTCAGCTGCATGGCCGCAGAGAGGGGTGCGCTCCAAAGGGCCATCAACTCGGCCCAGAAGGTCATCGGTCGCCCCCTCCCCTCCCTGGAGCTCTCGTTGCCTTAATAAGAAGGCAGTCAAGATCCTCAAGGACCCACACCACCCGGGTAACGAGCACTTCGTACGGCTGCGCTCAGGCAGGCGCTTCCATACCATGCCTTCCCGGACAAACGGACTCAAGTTCAGTTTCTTTCCCAGGCCCATGTGTGCACTAAACGCTGCTAATGTTTAAATGATATAAGCCTTTCGTGCAATACGAGGGGAATCGTGCAATTTAATGTATTATTTATGTATGTACATATTCCCTATCACGTCTATTTAAGTCCCATTTCTTGTTTTTAAAGTGTCTTGTTGTTGCGTGTTGGCACCTTGAGTTCATCGTAATGTCGTTGTACCTGTACACTGACAAATTAAAGATCTATCTATGGCAGCTCGCTACACTCTGATTGATTGATTGAGACGATCAGCAGGACGTACAGTATACTGTTGAGGTCCGTGGTCGCATTTAGATGATCGCTGCAAATCCCTACCTTAAGCAAAACGTGTGCTTTCATCAAACTCCATAATCCACGCCTCGGGTCGGCCTACGCAAAGCAGAAGATAATCTCAGTTCCCTTTCACCGGTGTGTGGAAATGTGGATCGCTCTTTCTTACACACATTCTTATTTACTCTGAAAGACACGAACGAGTTGGCATTCAAATATGAGTCACGTTTAAAGGCCAACAGCTCTAATGGTGAAGGAAGTAGTAGTCGTTGTTTACTCGCATCGTACCGCCACGCAGGTCATTTAATATTTGTTCATATATCTGTAAAACCCCAGAACACAATGAATGACATTTTAAAGCCAGATTAGCTATACTATGCTATGGATAGCCAGGACATGTTTCAGTACACTCCCAAGGTTCCCAGTGGAGTCATTTAGACTTTTTTCTTCAATGCCATCCGGTTTTAATGTAATACTTTGGTTTATGACAAAAGAAGTGCAAGCAAGTGATCACTGTTTCGTGTAAACTCATCAGTATTCATGTACTGCACGCTAACATGAACCTGGTAGTTCGTATACCTTCCAAACATTGATTTGTTAGCATCTTAGCACGATGTTGTTAGCATTTAGCTCAAGTGCAGCCCAACTAGTGTTTTCAATGTCAATCACTTGTAAATCCTCAATTCCTGCAACATCACGTCGACCACATCACTTCTGACCGTCTGTGTGATATTTGGGATATCCGTCGTAGCCAGGGGTTACGATCAGTTTCTGGGTGAGTTGTACTGAGGAACAAGCATCACAGCACCGACGGGTGAAAAATAGTGTTCCGGTAACACTTAGAGACTTTGTTATGGACGCAAAGCAGAGTAGGGGGCGAGTATGCCCTCCGGAGGGTCCGGTTGTGGATGTCGTGCGAGCAGAACATGGTGAAAACAATCGGTCTAAATTAACAATCGGGACGGAAATGTTCGGATTTCCAAAGGGAGGTTCTGTGAACAAATTAAAATCAAGAACCGAAATAATTGAACTATTCATATCTTAGACTGCACTGTAACTTTTAATGTTTATTTGATTAGCTATTCTTTTGAATGACTGATTTTAAACGCCATTTTCTTAATGTCTTTCATTTTTTGCTTTTCTTTTAATATTTCTTTTATTATCTTTTACTGTTTTTAAATGCCTTTGTCTGAATGTCTTTCATTCTTGTAAAGCACCTTGAACTGCCTGGTGCTGAAAGGGGCTGTATAAATAAACTTGCCTTGCCTTGAATGCATTGATTCCAGACAGAGATGAGTCTTTTTTCCCTGCATTCAGTCGCTGTTTCAACTTGCAACATTTTAAACAAATGGTGTCAAAGCTGCAGAGTCAGACCTCCGCTGCGTGGTTCTGTCCCACATCGGACACTGTTTCACAAACTGGTCGTTTGCTTGAGCCTCAAACCTGAAACCCAGAGAACAGCTGTGCAAGAGAGCTATCAAGGTGTCTGACAGAAAGACACAGTCATACCACCTCCGTGCCGTCCTGGAGAAACACCATGTCTCAAGCTTTGACCATTTGAAGTCTTTTAAAAGTATGTGTTTTCTTTATAAATGTTTACATGGACTGCCCCCCCCCCTGAGGGGACTTCGTCCACAGGAAACACACTGGACGCTGCACTAGGTCAGAAACCAGAGGAGACTGCTCGGGTCCTCACACACACAAAGCCGTGGCAGCACATCCCTCCCACCCTCATCCACCTCCACTGGCTGCCGGTCAAGTTCCGCATCACCTACAAAGTCCTCCTCCTGACCTACACGTCCCTCCATGCCCTTGCCCCCCAGTACCTATCGGACACCCTCCACCCACATGCCCCACCCCGGAACCTGCGGTCCTCAGACTCTGGCCTGCTCACCACCCCCCGCACCAAACTGAGAGCCTTCGGGGACAGAGCCTTCAGCGTGGCAGCCCCCACCCTCTGGAACGCTCTCCCTGCGGAGATTCGCAACATCCCCACACTGGACGCCTTCAAAGGACCCTCAAGTCCCATCTGTTCATCAAGGCTTTCGGCCCCTAATCGATCTGTTGTTTTGTCTGTCTGACCTTTGTTTTGTTTGTGCTCGCCCTATTCCTGTAAAGCGACCTTGGGTCCCTTGAAAGGCGCTATAGAAATATCAGTTATTATTATTATTATTATTATTAAGTCCACCGCAGACGGACCACTTTTGGACAGAATGTACACGGGATCGTCCCACTCTCAAAAGCTTCAAAGGTCAACTCAGAGAAAGGTCGAGAGACAACCAGACGTGCACTTGTGTGTGCTGCTCGAGCTCTTTCTGCATATCATGTATTTATTTTGCTATGTTTATAAATGTCATGTGCGACCGATGGAAATTAGCTCAAAGCTAAAATCCGGCATATTTACATTTGAAGCATTATTTGTTGAAAGTGTTCATCGATTGTCCCGGTTCAAATAAACGATTACATGAAAAAAAATCTCGTCTTCAGATCGTTGTTTCTTTCTGGCCTGCCACTTTATGAACTACTCGCGAATGTGTGCGTATTTACACGACAAACCCGACGAGGCAGCTAATAAAGAAATGTAGCAAAACATGCACTAATGAATCAGTCAATTAATTATGCATTATTGTGTCTTTGCTCGCTGAATACATTTCCACTTTAGAATGGATTTGTGAAATTGTCTTGAAGCCTGATTTTGTTTTCTAATTCAACGATGCAAAACCCAACTGGCACAATATGCGTGTTTAAATGTTGGTTTCATTTCATACATTGCAAATGCCCTGAAGTGCTTTAATGGATTTAAGCGCTAATGGGAATGAGTGGAGTGGAAAGTGACTCAATAATTATAGCTTTTCCAATTGATTGTTTCATTATCATACTCTCCATTTTAGCTCCATGGCCGATAAATAATACACAAAGCTATTTCAGAAATTAATTATTTAGGAAGCAATCTCCGTGCCACTCCAACGTCTTCCGTTGCCCGTTTGATTAGTGGTTGTTTGTTCATGGGCCTAATCATGTTTCAGCTACTGTGAAATAAAAAGCCCCGAAGTAATTATAATGTCTCAAGTTATTACTCTTTCTTTACTTCTTCTCTTTCGCAGCTCGCCAGCGGCGCTTCGGCCAAGAAGTTCAAACATGTAATCTCGCAGTGAGGAAGAGGAGCAAGCAATTAGAGCCGTGCATAGAGAAGGGCCGGCAGGCTGTCATCGAGCCGCGTTCACAGCAAGGTCGAGAATTAAATACCGTGCTTCAGACAGAAAAAGCAGAATTGTGTCGAGGAGATCATGCACATATCCCAGCATGCATCAGCTTGAATGATTTATGTATGCGTTCACACGACAGCATGTTTCTCGCTGACCTATCTATGACTCAAACTGAAGCGAATAGATGATGTCCTGTATTATTAAACGCTGAAGGTATGACTTAACATGCTTTCCCAACGCGGCATGCTGTGATTAAGCCTGGATTCTCCACATTCCTGTGATGCTCGTGTCCTCCGTAGAGATCACATAGGATTATTTGGGACACAACCGTATCCACGAGAGCGCCAGTTTAAAGTGACCATTATTCTGTATCAAATGTCCATGTCCCCTCTTTATAATTTGGGTCTTCATAATCTCCACCATTCTAAGGGGAAGCACGATGGTGCCTTTTCATTTACATTTCTGGCTTTGTGTTTCTTCATCTCTTACTCGTTTAATATTTAGGAGAGAGCATTCACGTCGTCACGTTGTGCCTCTCTTCCTCTGTTTCTGGCTGTTCTCTTCATTCCCTTGTTTCTCTGAGAAGAGAAGAAATACTATTCTAAAAAGGAGCTGACACATGGTGTCTCTTCACTTGTACACTTGAGGGGTCAGAGTTCATATGGTGAGGGAATCCATGAGCGGTATGCGCCGGCCTGTGCCTTTACCTTGGACTTCTAATGGCGCGTTTCCACCGCAGCGGGTAGCTCGCTTTAAGCGCGCCGAGCCGTGCGGGGTCCGTTTTTGGTTGCGCTTCCACTTGGCCTAGTTTTGGCCCGGGGCGACTTTTTCACCTTTTTTCTGGCCCGACTAAATCGTGGTTCTCGGGCCAGGAACAACCGGGCTGAGTCGGGCTGAGCATGCTAAACTAGAGAGAGAATCGCTGGCCAGGGGGCTACAACTACAACAAGATGAACATATTTGACCGTGATTTAATTGTAATACACGTTTCTAAATGATGCCGAAGTAACAACATACTGATACCGGTTAGTAACAACCATGAATTAATGCTTTGACAAGTCTGCAGACAGACGGCAGAGAAACACCTTTAAAATGCGTGTTTCCTAAATGTAGCTTGGCTAAGCTAACGTTATATATGCTCCGACCGTCCACACTCACAGCAACGGCCTACAGACATAAATAAAGCAGCGACTGTGTTCTCCATGACACAGACAGTCTGTGGTTTGTACTTGTTTCACTTCTGTCTAGTTTCTGAACAGATATGAGGAGCTGTGAGCTCTGAGGGCTAACAGCTAACAGCTAACGGCTGTGTTGTTTTTCTGGGGCGCTCAGTGAAGATGACGTCACGGCTCCGCCTACACTGCGTTACTATAGTAACTGCCCCAGTTCCTAAACTGTAATGGAAGCGCAGCATTAAAGTGAGCCGGGCCTAATAAGGCCGAACCAAACCCAGCGAGGCCGAGCGAGGCCTGCAGTGGAAACGCGCCATAATAGAACTGCTCGGGTCTTGATAGATTGAGTGGAGAAGTTCATGAGATCTTTCTAGAGGGTCATCAAGAATAACTTTTATCCAGTGACCTTTCCCCTCTCTGTCTGCGTCTGTGTTTTCTCTTGTTCCGATTAACCACATCTTTGTTCTTGTCTTGTATCTATATCTACGCCGGGACCCGGAGTCGAGGCTGATCCTCTTGCTGTAGTCCTGTGTCCTGGATCCTCTATCCTGAGCTCTGGATTAAGTCGTGGACTTCGGGTCGTGGCTGAACCCGTCTCTGCGGTCCTGCCTGGGTCTCGTCATGCTGCTTCCCTGATGGCTTCCTCAGGACTGTAGCTGACATCCTCGTGGATTCATCTTCTCATTACAGAAACATGCATTTCCTAACATTCGGTCTCTATGCTGTAAAATGTATTATCTCTTGGATTCACACACGGCATCTATTGCAGTCTGTCCGTCCTGGGAGAGGGATCCCTCCTCTGCTGCTCTCCCTGAGGTTTCTCCATGTTCCCTTTAAACTGTGGGTTTTCTCTGGAAGTTTTTCCTTGTACGATGTGAGGGTCTAAGGACAGAGGGTCTAAGGACAGAGGGTCTGAGGACAGAGGGTCTGAGGACAGAGGGTCTAAGGACAGAGGGTCTGAGGACAGAGGGTCTAAGGACAGAGGGTCTGAGGACAGAGGGTCTGAGGACAGAGAGTCTGAGGACAGAGGGTCTAAGGACAGAGGGTCTGAGGACAGAGGGTCTAAGGACAGAGGGTCTAAGGACAGAGGGTCTAAGGACAGAGGGTCTGAGGACAGAGGGTCTGAGGACAGAGAGTCTGAGGACAGAGGGTCTAAGGACAGAGGGTCTGAGGACAGAGGGTCTGAGGACAGAGGGTCTGAGGACAGAGGGTCTGAGGACAGAGGGTCTAAGGACAGAGGGTCTGAGGACAGAGGGTCTAAGGACAGAGGGTCTGAGGACAGAGGGTCTGAGGACAGAGAGTCTGAGGACAGAGGGTCTAAGGACAGAGGGTCTGAGGACAGAGGGTCTAAGGACAGAGGGTCTAAGGACAGAGGGTCTAAGGACAGAGGGTCTGAGGACAGAGAGTCTGAGGACAGAGGGTCTGAGGACAGAGGGTCTGAGGACAGAGGGTCTAAGGACAGAGGGTCTGAGGACAGAGGGTCTGAGGACAGAGAGTCTGAGGACAGAGGGTGTCGTTTTTTTTGTACAGCACTTTGGCTCGACCAAAAATCGTTTATAAATGTGCTATATAAATAAAACTTGATTTGATTTGAAATGTAAATCTTTAAAATCAATGTATTTTACCGTACACGACCTATTTATGACTCACACTGAGGGCAATATATGTAGTCTTGTATTATTAAACATTAAAGGTCCGACCCAGCATGCAGTTGTTCCCAGTGCATCATTTATGCCGTGAAATTAAATTAGATCAAGCCTGGAGTCTCCAAATTTGATATTTTGGGATAAACCCTTATACCTGAACGTGTCCAGTTTAAAAGTGACCATTATCTTTATCAGAAGCAAAGTATTTTACAACTTTCAAGTCAAATCTCGCTTTTGCTATTTCTGTTTCCAGCCCCATCATCACCTGCACGATGAGAAGGCATTCAATGAGGACCTCAGAGAAAAGGTGAATTGAAAAACACGCTGAGGACGGGTATATTTAATAACTCTCTCCCTGACCTTTGTTGTCCGTGCTGCAGCTGCTGTCGGAGTGAAGGCGGAGCAGATCCAGGGTCAGCAGAACAGGAGGAGTTCAGCAGCTCTTTATCACCGGGGATGGGGAAGGACGGACAGCTAGGTCACTCTCAACACTCCCCCATCACTCTTTCTCTCACTCCATTACTGATGGCAGAGGGGCTGCGGGTGAGATTTACTGTGGGTGCAGCAGAAACCAGCTAACACTGAAACCCTATGACTTAGACGTTAGTATGGTGTATTTGTTGCTTTGAGTCATCAATCCTTTGGATGTCCTCGTCTCCGGCTAAATGCCTTGTTAATCTCCAGGATATTGTAAATAAAAAAAGCTACAAAACTGCTTAGTTAGGTTAAGTAAAACGTCATGATTTAGTGATTTAGTTTTTCCTAGGTGTGAGTTATTTTATCTTTCAATCCAACATCATTTAAGGACTTCCTCCGATTTTGCATTTGCATGTTTCGAATCAATCTGGGAGAACATATACATTTTAAAGGTCCCGTGTCATGTTCCGGTTATCACCCGTCCCCTCGTGTTATGAAGGTTCTTCTGCATGTGAACGGTCTGCAGAGTCAAAACCCTCAAAGTACACCCTGTAGCGAGTAGAACTCTAATGGTACGTCCACACGGCAGCTTTAGACGAATCTTCCACCGCTTCCAACGCTTCTCTGCCCGTTGACTTTGAATGGGGATGACGTCACTTTGCCTCGCTTTTCGCCGAACTGCATTGTGGGGGAGCGAAGCGAAGATTTCCAGGATGTCCAGGATTCAAAAGTTGAGCAATGTTCAACTTTTGAAGCTGAGCTGGAAGCGCCAGCCAATCAAACACGTTTATGCAAATCTGACAGTAGAAGCGCTAGCCAATCAAACGGCGTGTAAGCAGGGAGAACCAGACCGCAGTTCATTTCCTCATATTCCAAACGAGAAGTTACGGGAGCAAATCACCCGGTTCTTTACGACCAGAACTATTACCGGGATACAAACCGGAGGAACCAGCATGGAGGGAGGTGGCAGAGGCAGTGGGGGAAACTGGTAGGGTTTCGCCTGTTTGGGGAGTTTATATATATATATATTGCTCGCATAAAATCCCCGGGTTTTTTTGCTTTGTATGTCGGGGGCGGGACATTCATGTGATTGGTTGTTGGTCGCGTTGCTCGCAAAAAATCCCCAAGCTGTCAGACACGCCCAGCTCCAAGATGTTCAAGATTTTTAAAAAGCTGCTGTGTGGACGTGCCGTAACACAGAGAAGACCTGTCTGTGCTGCCCCAAAACGCCTCGTTGGAGATTTCTCATTTTCTTCCTGGGTATCGCTACGTAGGGATTGTCACTACCCGATCCGTCCCCCTGCCCGATCGGTACTGCGCAGCATGTGCGAGATGGTCCGCCATATTGGACAACTCCGGACGGCAACCCAAGATTATCATCAGCTATCATACTGAATAAATATTTACTGTGAATGTGTGCAAACATGTATGGCATATGGCTGTCCAACAGAAGTTAAATTCATTCCTCGCTTATTCTGACAATGTACTTAACCCCAAATAAAATAACCCAATAAAAAGAGTTGTTAAATAATAGCAGGGTTGCCAACTTTGGGCACCTGGCTGGAGTGAGATTTTGATATCATGGGTTTAATTACACACACACTAAATGACTGCTATCGTGTCAGTAGCGGGACCTTAGCATATATATAGGATATATATACGAATACACAATATTGGACACAGACTATAAAGGGCACAACGTTTCATTCTCTAATGAAAGTCAAACATGTTTTTTCCCACTGTTTTATTGTGTGCCTGTCGCAATTAGTTGACTTATCGTACGATAAATAAAAATGAACTCGATAACTTTTCTGACCTCGATACATTTCCATTTCCATGAGGATGTGACTAGCAGTTTGAAAGGATGTATTTGAATTATTATTATATATTATCATCATGTCAGTGGTCTAAATGGTCATACAACGGTGCCGACAATATTATCATTTATCGCAATAATTTCCTGGAAAATGTATCCAACAAAATGAATTATCGTGAGAGGCCTATACATGAAACACACACACACACACACACACACACACACACACACACACACACACACACACACACACACACACACACACACACACACACACACACACACACACACACACACACACACACACACACACACACACACACACACACACACATCTACAGACTTACTCCAAACTGTCAAATATATTAATTAACACACTCTCACTCTCCCATACTCTTTGACTCTATTTTTGGCCTATAGTAGAACAATAAGCAGCAGACTTTTACTTGTTATCATTTCTACTGGATCTCAGATCTGCGCATGCGCAATACGGGTCGGGGATCGACCAACCGGCTCCCACTGCTCTGCGGATCCACAGCGTGTGTCACACGCCAGATGCGTGAGAGTTGGCAACCTGATAATAGTGAAGCCACGTTGTAATAAAAATAACTCATCTCTCTCGAGTTTTCTTTTTGAGCTTTGCTAAAAGCCACGGTGTCAAGTGTCCATCTTGGGTTGTTGTCCAATATGGCGGACCATCTCGCACATGCGCAGTGCCGATCGGGCAGGGGGGCGGACCGGGTAGTGACAGGGATACCCAGGAGCCACGCCCAGAGCTATGGCCGCACCCTCTGCCAGCCTTTCACGAAACAAAGCTTCCCAAACATTGCAGCGCTTCATGCCGGATATGCTCAGCGTAGGGCACTGAGGAACGATGCTGTTCCTACTTTGTCCAGCGGGAGATTCGGGTACACAACCTGTAAGTATTCATTGTTGTTTGTGAATTTATGATGTTTAAAACAAACAAGGTATCTACCACGACTGTTTAAATGGGTCAACGTTTTTCGGGCTACTACGTTGGGATCGCGGAGAAATGCTCTCCTCAGACCCACAGTGTTAGAAACCTTTTCTTCCTCAATATCAAGCCACACTTATTGGTTTCACTTCGGCTGTGAGTGTGTGTGTGCTCAGGATGAGTTTCGCTTGTTCTCGCTGTATCGCTATCACGGAAGCCCCGTCTGCTCCTCACAGCAACGAGCAGCTGCACGTCGCATGACCAATCAAAGCACAATGGGCTGTGACGACCCCTCCCCCTTCTGCCTGGCTGTCCTCTGGCAGGTGCTGGGAGTGTCGTCCTGTTTGTGCCCGCCCATCTAGAGGCGGAGCCACAAGAAGGTATAAAGGCTGCCCAGCTGCAAGGATCCCTCTCTGATTCAGATCCTGGCATGCTGCAGCAGCCTCAGCCTGCAGCCTGTGCTAGGTTTGAAGCACCCTCCAACATGCGACAACACCCTTCCACACACACACACACACACACTGCTCACACTAGGGCTGTGCGATTATGGCAACAATCATAATCACGATTATTTTTGGTCAATAATTGATATCACGATTATTAAATACGATTATTCATTGACTTTGAAAACATCCATTTATTGAACTTTAAAACAAATAATAATTTGAACAGTATATTTTTAACTGTTGATTACCCTGAACGTCTAATTCAACTGAAAAACCAATGAAAAAATTAATTATACATTTAAATAAATAACGTCAAAATAATAAATACCAATAAACAAGATCAATATTTTGGAGCGCACTGTCACAACCAAGCAAAGCAAAATAATCGGTTTTTTCGATTATGTTGTCTTCGTAATTGTGGCAGGCCAACATCGTAATTGCGATTAAAATACGATTAATTGCACAGCCCTAGCTCACACTACTGACAGTCTGATTCTTACGTACACTATTCATCAGAGGTGTTTTTCTATAACCTGGTAAATAAACAGATATTTGGCGTTTAACTCTGTGTGGCCTCCCTAGTGTTCCAGCCTTAGGTCAGGTTGTGACTGGGCTCATAGGGGGGGGGGGGCTCCAACAAGCCGTGTAGGACAGAGAGTGAGTACACAGACTTTACAGAGATGCTGTGAGATGCTGTATGTAATGTAAATCTATTCTAGTCGACCTCAACGATGGAACTATGATCAGTAGAAATGGCCATGACTCGGGACCTTTAACATGTCGTGTGTGTCCTCCTGAAGAATGTAAGTTCTTAAATCATTGATTTTCTAGATCTGATTTGGTCTTCATGATCACTTTAGGGAAATATGTGGCTTTATAGTTGCTAATTACTAACTGTATCTGTCTCTAGTGTTGTACTGAAAACATCTGCTCGCTGAGTCGATGAAAATGGTGAAGTTCAGGGCAGATCAACCGAAACGAAAAGCTAAAAGATCCTAAAACGTTGTGTGGTGTTTGCAGGTAACTCGTGAAGTCATTGCAGACGCATCCCCTTCACTTTCACACAGTTTAACCTAATTAACTCGTTTCCAGGACATTGTTCAAACATGGGTGGCAATTTCATGGCTGTTGTGTTTTGTCTGAAGCCACATTTAATTAGAAATCGTTTAGTGTGAACAACAGGCTCATTATGTGGCTGACGATTTATTTAGCCACAATAATACTAGTCTAGTTTGTTTGGATAATCCAAAAAGAAACCAAATAAACAATCATCATTTCTCTTAAACCTAAAAACAGGACACAGGGTACAAGGATTGTCGAGTTTAAAGTTGATGACTTTATTAGTTCACCAATTACAGGAACATATGAGTGAACAGAAGAGAGATGGAGAAAGCTCTTCATCATTTAGAGCATGGGAAACTTTTCCCTCTCGAGGGCCATTTCCAACATCCTCCGAGGGCCGTACGAATGATTGACCTCTGCTTAAAAATACTAAAATCACAGCCCATTGATTTCGCCTTTCTTTCGTGCTGTGCAAAGAAAAAGCAACCTCTGAATCCAGATATCTCCCCATGACTCACGCATGCATGTACGTGCACGGTGTGGCATGACCACCAAAACAGAAAGATATTGCACACAAGATGTGTGCAAATGTATTTAGTTTCCTATCCATGTGAACATGATTTAAGTGGGGGGGAGGGGGACCTAACCTCCTCTGGGGTCTGACATTTTTTTTTTAAATGTTTCATTTAAAAGCATCAATCTGGTGCACTTTGAGAGCAACATTAGGAGATCTATGGATACATCTCAACACCCAGATGAAACAGAACTGTAAGCAGATTTTATTTTTCTTTATGGATATTTTACAAATCACTCTCCTTTCAAACTGTATTCTTGTTTATTAATAACAACTTTTTTTTACTGCCATATAGTATTTTATACCTGTTTACTTTATTCTCTTATTTTTTATAACTCTAATGATCATATAAAGATGTGCCTTTACCTCACTGGTTGTAGAAAAAGCTTCTTGTATTCGTTAGCATAGCTAGCTAACCAGATGCTAATAACAACAAAGTTATTGACTGAATGATCAGTGTGACAGATCGCCACTGGGCCTTCAACTAAAGACACAGCCACGCGGGTACTGCGGCATGTGCGGCTCCTTATGGGTACTGCAATTTTTGGAAGTGCCGGAGCGACGTTCCGGTGCTCTCCGGCATACTGCACCCCAGTCGAGACATATACCACGTGATGACACGTTCGGCTCGTGTTGTGTTCAAGGACCCTGACCTTGGCTAGGAAAAACAGGCACTCGCTTGTTTAATTTGTTTGCTGTCTAGATTTCTTTCATTTATTTCTTTTTTGCGTGTGTTTATATATTACCTCAGCCGGAGGTTCCCCACCCCTGATTTAGAAGTACAATAACTCTGTAGGTAATAATGGAAATACCCATTTATCTTTAAACTCACTGATAATGGTAATGTATGTCCTGTTGTCGCTGCTACTGTGCTATCTTTAATAATAGTTTCAACTAACATGGAGGTAAGATGGTGTCAGGGTTGAGTGAAGCAGGCAGGACCCAAATGCAGATTTAACCGAAAATACCTTTATTTCAAGGCTAAATGAAACAAACAGAACTCTTCCCGGTGAACACAGTAAAAAAACAACAAGGATCTAACAAAGACAGACAGAAACCCCAGAACTAAAATACACACAGGACTAATCAAGGAAACAAGAGACAGGTGAGGAGGGAGGAGAAAACACAGGAGCACCAGGTGAACACAATCAGGAAAACAGGAAGGAGGGAACACACAGACAGGAAACCAAAGACTGATCTAAACAAGACACAACGCAGACAGATCGTGACAGATGGCTTATTTAGTTGGTAAATACTAATATTATAATGTCATGTCCTTCGTATGATTGGATTCTTTAATAATCATTATTACATGGTTTAGTTGAATACTCGATTCTAATTGGTCAATTCAGAACACGTGACACGTTGTTAATCCAGAACAGACAGACCGCTGTCAAGGATTTATTGACCGTTGTTAAGGACGCTCACATCTGCAGAAAGAAGTCTGTTCGATTGAACTGTACAGTTTGGCCGAACCAACAAGACAAGAGGGACAAGAAAACAGCGGAGAAGTAACGGGGCAGAAACCCTCCTTTTTACCATAGTATGAAGCTGCAGCGTCAGACTGCAGTTTCAGGACCGCAGTCCTGGGACCCAGTTGTTTTGCAGCATCGCCACGTAGCGAATGGGATGCCCGCAAAAGTACAACCAGCGAGTATTGAGTCGCATACACAGCGAGTCTCTTTAGACATTGTAATGCTTGTTATTATATATGCTTGGGGGTGCGGGTGCAAGTGACTGATCCAACCGGCCCACATCGTCCGACCGGCCCACTTCAGTACCGGCCCCCCGATGGGCCGATGGCCAGTCCGCCACTGCTTCAAGGTCAAATGGTGACTCATCTGGAACAGCTTTACCTGTGTGTGTGTGTGTGTGTGTGTGTGTGTGTGTGTGTGTGTGTGTGTGTGTGTGTGTGTGTGTGTGTGTGTGTGTGTGTGTGTGTGTGTGTGTGTGTGTGTGTGTGTGTGTGTGTGTGTGTGTGTGTGTGTGTGTGTGTGTGTGTGTGTGTGTGTGTGTGTGTGTGTGTGTGTGTGTGTGTGTGTGTGTGTGTGGAAGATGGAGAGGTAACCTGAAGTATATTTCAGCCTCAGAGACATTAATGTCTTGTGTTCAGCGCCAGGTATGAGTCAGCCGTCGTAATGACTCGGCGGCGCAGAGGTGTTTGTGACCCAGATACTAGCGGGACACACTGCGGGTCATTTGTCCAGCGCTGCCTGTCCTAATGGCTTATTAAAATAACAACCTACGCCAACACAACAAACTAGTGCATCATAACAGAGGCTTGATAGCTCCTGCTGTTCCCAAATAATGTGATATTTCACTATAACTAGACACACAGTGCAATAAGCAAACATGGTGAATAGGATTGTTTGTATTTCATCTCTCTGTGAATTGAGCTGCTTAGTAACCAAATGTCGTTAAAGTGAAATAAATGGACATTTCGTTATTGTACCATGTGCTAGTTTGACAGCTTAAATACATCACGATAGAAGTAAATGACCAGAACAACTAAACATTTCTCCATTCTACAGATTTAATTTGGATTTAACATCTGGTAAAACTATTTATATTTGTAATTAACTTATCACTTATGCAGTAAATTATACATGCAGAATGGACAGAGAAGCATCGTGGAAAATGCACACAGAGATGCTGTTGCACAATACATGAATGCTGTGGAGACCTAAATATCTCTAGAACTGCCTGATTGTATGAATGAGAATAAGTGGCTTTTATGTGTGTGCATTCACTTGCTATGTAAACTGCAAGTGGTCCCAACTCCAGACCCTTTGGCCCCAATAATTAGATATTAATTGTTGTGCTGCAATTGTGGTGCCACTCAAACATAAACGTCTGAACGAGAAGGCACTGACTATATAAGTACAGTATAATGCATAGCTTTCCAGTACATTCAAAAGGCCACACATATTACAAAAGTCAGACTAATGAAAGCTTTAGCGCAAGTTCAATAAGGAAGACCTAACAAAGAAAGTGCTTTTTCACTGGGTGTCCCCCAGGGGTCAGTACTGGGTCCACTCCTATTCATCATATATCTCCTCCCCTGGGCAAAATCCTCCGTCACCATGAGGTTAATATTCACTGCTACGCCGATGACACACAGGTCTACATTTCCTCCAACCCCACCACTGCCCTCCCCCCAACCTCCCTCACCACCTGCCTTGAGGACATCAGGAGCTGGATGAGCAGGAACCTCCTGAAGCTTAACGGTAGCAAAACTGAGGCCCTGTTCATCGGCTCCAAATCCACCCTCACCAATTCACATATCACCCCAGCATCAAACATCATCATCGACGGCTTCCCCATACCATTCGCTGCCCACGTGAAAAGCCTCGGTGTCATTCTGGACGGCTCCCTCTCATTCGCACCACACATAAAAAAACATCACCCGCATCGCCTTCTTTCATCTTCGGAACATCTCCAGACTCCGCTCGTCTCTGTCCCAACCCGGCACTGAAATCCTGGTCCACTCATTCGTCACATCCCGGATTGATTACTGCAATGCACTTCTGACTGGCCTTCCCATCAAGCTCCTCAATAGACTGCAAATAATCCAGAACTCTGCTGCCCGGATCATCCCCCGCACCAACTCATCCGACCACATCCCCCCCATTCTCACTCAGCTACACTGGCTTCCTGTACGCTACCGTATTGACGACAAAAACATTCTACTCATATACAAAGCTGTCCATCACCTAGCCCCCATCTACATCTCTGACCTCCTTCAGGATACACCCCCTCCCGCACCCTCCGCTCTTCGTCCGTAGGACTTCTCACCGTCCCAAGATCTCGCCTCAGCACCATGGGTGCTCGAGCTTTCAGCTGCTCGGCTCCCAGACTCTGGAACTCCCTGCCACGACACATCCGACAGTCTGGTTCCATAACGACATTCACAACCTAACTCAAAACCCTCCTGTTCAAACTGGCATTTTCTCTATAATCTGTACCCTGTGTCCTTCTGTGTCCTTCTGTGTCCTTCTGTGTCCTTTTGTAGTCAATGTCCTGTTGTTTGTCTTGTCTTACCCCGGCTGATACTTCCCTAAATCCACTGTTTTAATTTGTAAGGTACAATTGTAAATGTAAATTGTAAATCTGTAACCCTGTAAGGTGTCCTTGGGTGTTATGAAAGGCGCCCCCCAAAATAAATGTATTATTATGAGTCACTTACACGTCACTCTATTGCTCCCTCCCCCCTCATTAAATGCGAGGGCGTGAAGTGGTGTGAGGCGCACAACCTGGTGTTAAATGTTAAAAAAACAAATGATCTTTGACCCCAAGTCAGTAGGTGATCACAGCCCCGTCCTTATCAACAGGGAGGGAGTTGAGCAGGTTACACGTTTTAAATATTTGGGGATTTATTTTGATGCTCAGTTAGGCTGGGCCCATCAGGTGGATCAGGTAGCTCAAAGATAAGCCAGCGCCTGTATTTCCTGCGTCGGCTCAGGGTTCATGGAGTGGATACATGCATCATGTTAATGTTCTACAGGGCAGCAATTGAGTCTATTATTCGTTATGGCATCACAACATGGTTTGGTAAATTGTCAGTTAAATCTAAATCACAACTCCAGAGCTTGATAAAAAGGGCTGGAAAAATAATTGGCATGCTTCCACCGTCCTCTCTTCAGGAGATATTTGAGGAGATGGTGAGAAAGCAAGGCCGTAAAATCACATGCGACCCCAAACACATCCTGTATAGAGAGTTTGAGTTGCTGCCCGAGGGCAGAAGGTATAGATTACCAAACTGTAAACTGAACAGGTATAAGTTTTCCTTTGTTCCGCTGTCAATCAAGCTGCTGAACAGTCAGAAATAACTGTGATTATGCTGTTAGGAGTTGTTGGGAGGTGCAATGTTTACAGTGTAGTTTGTGCAATCGAGAAGGTTAAATAGGGGAAGTGCATTGTGGGTAAATATGGACACAATAGGGATATGTGCAATTTGACAGACACTATGCATAGGTGAAATAGGGAAAGTGCAATATTGATTTGTGTATGAATACAATAGGGAAAGTGCAATTTGATTATGTATGCAATAGGGAAAGTGCAATTTGATTATGTATGCAATAGGGAAAGTTCGGTACCTGTATGTTTCTTGTTGTTTCTTTGCCATGTGATATATGTGATCTCTGTTCTGTATCTATGACTGATTGACCTGAATGTTTTTTATGTGTATTATCTCGATGCCCAAGACAAATTTCTCCTAAGGGAGACAATAAAACTCTATCTAATCTAATCTAAAAAAAACCTCAGCAGCCAATCGCTGCACAGGCTAAATTCCTTAAATGCCTGTCAGTTGTCATTTCAGGTGACCACACGCAACCCGCCTCCTCGCCTCTCGCCTCCCGTCTCCTCCAGGACAAAGCTAAACCTTCAGACCGGTCCCACCTACTCACCACCACCAGTGTCTGGACCCCGGGGGTTTCATCGGAGCGGTGCTTTCCCTCCTGAATGATTATCCTGCACACCGGGGCCTAATCGCCGAACACCATTCCATTCTCCTGTCGTGTTACCATGGCAATCATTTCATTCATATGACGTGCAACAATAAATATGTATTCCATACATCACGTCTCTCCGGTTTGAACTATGTATTTTTGTATTCATAAAGCAGGTTTTTTGCAACTGCAAGCTTCACATGTCTACACAGAAACAACCTCTGCGCCTTGAGCCTGATTCTGTGAATGTATTGAATTGTGAAAACCACAGGAAACACATATTTAAAAACGATCTTTTGTGACTTATGGATGTGACAACTTGCATATAAGTGCTGCTACAGTTGGGCACCGGCTGCAATAATAGTGCATTGAGAACCTAAAAGCACAGACACGACCAGGGGACACAAAGAAATGTATTGTGTATTCAGGTGTTTTTCTAACATTTGAGCTTGTAAACATGTTCAAGTTGGAACCTGAAATACATAATGAACCAGGAAATGACTCCGTCCCCTTTCATACCCAGAACACAGTCACGTTGAAACGGTTGAACCTGCTGAGTACATATGCACTCACCGTGCCGTTTGAAGCGTCAAAAGTGGAGCCTCTTCATTTCCTCTCCGCCCTGTCGAGTGCAGGCTCAGAAACACTCCGATGGACTCGCCTCTGTCACGACTTCACACTGAGCATTGTTTCCGCTCTCATCCCTGCTTCACACACTCCTCTGTGTTGCTTTCAACACCAACTATCAAAAGGACTCTGCCATCAGAGGACTTCCTTTCCCCTTGTTCTTCTTTCACCTCACTGAAGTCAAACCAGATGAAACGATAAAAGGTGAAAGGCTAAAAGAAGGGATGTCTGACTACTGATTTCTGCAGCTAATCACCCGTAGTGCTCGGTGCGTCTGCGAGTAACCTTCTGGACTTTAAGGGCGGCTTATTGGCTGCAAGTGACAGTCGAGCGCCGCTTCTCAAGGCTGCCGGGCGTCGAGACGCGCTGTTTAATATGCATGGACTCACTAATTACAGCCCTCTTCCTCTAATGATGTGGCCTTGAGACCGGGATGCAGAGGGATGGGCTCTCATATGAAGCCACACACACACACACACACACACACACACACACACACACACACACACACACACACACACACACACACACACACACACACACACACACACACACACACACACACACACACACACACACACACACACACACACCAAGGCTGGAATCAATCTGACTAGCCCCTCGAGCAGATCTGCATGTTTGTGGGAATTTGAGACGGCGGTGCGTATACAGGTTGGCTCATAACAGATACAATATAACAGCAATGAGAGAAATAAGCATTTGATGGCATACACGTTCAAATGTGTGCGCACATGTGGAGAGAAACACAAAGGACAGACCGTCAGATTCAGCTTTTATTACGAGAAACACAAGAGGTGAACACGCCCAGAGGAGAGGCTGTGGGCATGAGGCTCTCGTTCTGGACCTGAGTGAGGGTGAGTCATCTGGAAGCTCCCCTCCTGCTTCCCAAAGCAGCCATCTTTCCCTCGGCTGTCTGCAGCTTTCCAGGAACACACACACACACACACACACACACACACACACACACACACACACACACACACACACACACACACACACACACACACACACACACACACACACACACACACACACAGAGGTCGTTTCTCCATCTCGAGGATATTGGCTTCCAAGCCAATATTTCAAGGATGCTACTTCATCAAGTGGCGCAGCAGGACTGTTCCAATGTCCAGCATACTTGGAATTCCACTGAGGCCGCGTCCTTGGTTTGGGGGTAATTTCGAGGCTGCACATGGGTAGACTTCGCGTCCTTAAAATCCCCACAATGCTTTGAGCACGGACCCAATTTCCCCAAATCTGTGGCGGAAAATGTAAGGCGGGGCCTCTCGTATGACGCACACCTGCACACTTGCTCGCCTGTTCCACTCTTCGTTTTCCGAATGCCAGGGAGGATTCTTGCCTAGCTTCTGAAGGAAGTGGCCATTTCTCAATTGCGAGGATGCTTGCTTGGAAGCACATGTCTTCCGAGTCACTTCCTTCAGAAGTGAGGCAAGAATCCTTCCTGGCATTCGGAAAACGAAGAGTGGAACAGGCTAGCAAGTGTGCAGGTGTGCGTCATATGAGAGGCCCCGCCTTACATTTTCCGCCACAGATTTGGGGAAATTAGCCCGTGCGCAAAGCATTGTGGGGATTTTTAAGGATGTGAAGTCTACCCATGTGCAGCCTCGAAATTACCCCCAAACCAAGGACGCGGCCTCGGTGGAATTCCAAGTATGCTGGAGATCGGAACAGTCCTTCTGCTGCACTCGATGACGTAGTATCCTTGAAATATTGGCTTGGAAGCCAGTTTCCTCGCGATTGAGAAACGGCCAGTGACTCGGAAGACATGGGCTACCAAGCAAGCGTCCTCGCGATTGAGAAACACCCATAGTTATTGAGCTGCCCCGGCATTTCTTCTTCTCCTCCGTGTTGCCATCCACACACAACAACTCCACACACACCCTCTGTGCCTTTCGTTCCTGTTGTGTCTCTCACACAGAGACATAAACACACGCCCTCTCTCAAGCACTCTTCAAAGGCACTGCGCTGTGGCCGAGACATCGTGTTTGAGCCAACACTGCACACTTTGATTTAAAGCCTCAGGCACTTCCAGAGGCTGCAGGCGGGGAGATTGCATTGTGATACAAAGTACATTTCTGCGCCATGTTTTCTTTGCCATGGATTAGTTAAGTTGTAATGTACGTTTATTTTATCGCACATTGTCAATTCAAAGTGCTTCACATCATCATTACAAGAAGACAACAGAAAGGAACAGTAAATAGACACAACATGCATACAAGAGGTACAGAATAGTTTAAACAACATAAGCAGCTGTAACCAGTCGTGTTGTTACATCTTTCTGTCGGGGTAAAAAGATGCATTGGCAATTCCCTTCAGCGAGTTCAGGCTGAAATTGAAAGTAAAGCATCCAAATTGTTCCCCAGCCCTCAGCGGGGCTTCTGCGGCGACACAGCAGAGAATCCTCAGCTGGAGGAGGGGGGGTTACAGCGTTGTGTCTGCTTTCTGAAGCTGTTCCTTCGCCCTGCTCAGCGGGAGGCGAAACACCAACAATGGATCAACTACCCAGTCACAGACCCCCAGTCACAGACCCCCAGTCACAGAGACCCAGTCACAGACCCCCAGTCACAGACCCCCAGTCACAGACCCCCAGTCACAGACCCCCAGTCACGGACACCCAGTCACGGACCCCCAGTCACAGAGACCCAGTCACAGACCCCCAGTCACGGACCCCCAGTCACAGACCCCCAGTCACGGACCCCCAGTCACAGACCACCAGTCACAGACCCCCAGTCACAGACACCCAGTCACGGACCCCCAGTCACAGACCACCAGTCACAGACCCCCAGTCACAGACCCCCAGTCACAGACACCCAGTCACGGACCCCCAGTCACAGACCCCCAGTCACAGACACCCAGTCACAGACCCCCAGTCACAGACCCCCAGTCACGGACCCCCAGTCACAGACCCCCAGTCACAGACACCCAGTCACAGACCCCCAGTCACAGACCCCCAGTCACAGACCCCCAGTCACAGACACCCAGTCACGGACCCCCAGTCACAGACCCCCAGTCACAGAGACCCAGTCACAGACACCCAGTCACAGACCCCCAGTCACAGACACCCAGTCACGGACCCCCAGTCACAGACCACCAGTCACAGACCCCCAGTCACAGACACCCAGTCACGGACCCCCAGTCACAGACCCCCAGTCACAGACCCCCAGTCACAGACACCCAGTCACGGACCCCCAGTCACAGACCACCAGTCACAGACCCCCAGTCACAGACCCCCAGTCACAGACACCCAGTCACGGACCCCCAGTCACAGACCCCCAGTCACAGACCCCCAGTCACAGACACCCAGTCACGGACCCCCAGTCACAGACCCCCAGTCACAGACACCCAGTCACGGACCCCCAGTCACAGACCCCCATCCTCAGCGCTCATTAACTCTGCCTGACACATGACGAGAAGCACCGGGTGATTTGAGGGCTGCTTCCTCGGTTGTAGAAATCGATCGAGATGCATTCCCTCTCCAAGCTCTTCCTCGATTTACCAGCTCATTGAGAACCCGGAAATGTTGAGTTCCACAAAGTTTAATGATATAAATGTATAGTGTATAAACTCATGGATGCTAACATTTTCGTTGGCATAAGTTGCATTAAATAGCATATTCAGACAATACCTACAAAATGGCTTGGTGCATTTTGGAGTGTTTTTGGAGGATGTAGAATCATATTTTAACCACAGAGTGCCATACGTGTACTTCCAGTGGGCTGATTGTGATACATTTCGAGTCAATTACAAAGTTTTAGGAGTCTCAAAACTGCCATTTTATTACCCTTAAATGTCAGACATAGTTTCAACATCCTCAAAAACCACGTCAACATTGTCCAAATCCACCACGACATTTGAATTGTCTTCATTTGCTTATTAATGAAAATAATGCAACTGATGCGCTGAAGACCTTCCTTTGTGATAAAGCTTATAGTTAGGGCAGATTAGATTCAGCCCCTAGTTCTGCTGATATAGGCTTAGTCTGTCGGGGGACATCTTGCTTCTTCCTTCTCTCTGTCTGTACCTGTGTCCTCTCATGTTCCCATTAACCCAGCTTCCCCACACGTCTTTCTTTCTGGTGTCTATATACGCCGGGATCCGGAGTCATGGATGATCCTGCGGTCCTGTGTCCTGGATCGCGAGCCCTGGATCTTGAGTCGTGGCTGCGGTCCTGGATCATCGGTCCTGATGGATATCCTCGTGGATTCATCTTCCTATTATACACACATGCATTTCCAAACATCTGGACTACCTATGTTGCAAATGTGTTATCTTTTCAATTTACACACGGCATCTATTGCACGTCTGTCCGTCCTGGGAGAGGGATCCCTCCTCTGCTGCTCTCCCTGAGGTTTCTCCCATGTTCCCTTAAACTGTGGGTTTTCTTTGGAAGTTTTTCCTTGTACGATGTGAGGGTCTAAGGACAGAGGGTCTAAGGACAGAGGACAGAGGGTGTCGTATTGTCATACTGATATTCTGAACACACTGTGAAGTCCACTGAGACAAATGTAACATTAGTGATATTGGGCTATAAATAAACATTGATTGATTGATTGATTGATTGATTGATTGATTGATTGATTGATTGATTGATTGAACTGATGCCAATTGTGCAAACTGCCCAACATATGCAAGTTAGCATATTTATTTTCGCTGCAGACCCGTAGCATACATGTCTGTGTGGAAAGTAGACACTTTCCTCGTGTTGTTTGAGTCAATGCAGCCTCAACTCTGACTACATTTGACTAACTCACAGTTTGGACTTAAGACACGACTAAAGCTCCGAGACCCACAGACTCCAGCACTGACCCAATCGTCAGAGTCGTGTTGGTAACAAAGCGCTCTGCTCTGAATGAGACGCCCCCCCCCACGAGGTCGGCCGTGAACACGACGCTGCTGTCATTGCTGTTATGTGAGCAGACATTTCATCGACCATTAGCTCAGAGCGTGTCATGATGTTTGACTTCATGCAAACGTATTTACATGAGCTCTGCAACAAGCAGGAACATCAATACTTTATCTTAAAATAGTTTTCAGAGCCTCCAGTGTGAGTCCAGTCATATCTCATGTGTTCACACGCCCACATGTTGAACGCACTGATGCAGCTCATGCTTTCAGAACAGGATGAATGCTTCGTAGCATTCCAGGGATGAATGCTTGTTGACACGCGATTGAGCATACGGATAGAAGTTAGTGGCAGTTTATATTACTACCGTTGTTGGTCAGATGCCCCAAACCCATATCTCCAGGGTCTTATGGATTCCATTCCATCAATGAATCAATCAATTCAGTTTTTCCACAAACAGTTCAAAGAGAAATCTGAATCTGAAGCTTGAAAGTGCGTTCACACCAGACTTAAGCAAAGATAGCGTAACTTGTGCAAGTTTGACAGCGCAATCGTTTGTGTTTACTCGCGTCAATCAAACTACACGTGCTGCCGAGGAGGCGGGGCTTATCTCCATGTAAATACCAACAGCCTTTCAGTAGCCAAATCAATACACACACAGGCACATATAGTATTTAAAATGTATGTTTCCAAACATGTTAGAATTTCTATTTGTACACGTGTAAAATACAGCCTCGAATGGAGCTGGGTTGAGTTCTAAAAGTTAATTAATTAATTAATTGATTAATGTTGAGTCATCCGTAATGACTTGTAATTTGTGTTTCCTATGATTTCCCCAACTCCTATGAGGATAGACTAATCAAACGAACTTGTGTGTGTGTGTGTGTGTGTGTGTGCGCGTGCATGCGTGCGTGTGTGTGTGTGTGTGTGTGTGTGTGTGTGTGTGTGCGCGTGCATGCGTGCGTGTGTGTGTGTGTGTGTGTGTGTGTGTGTGTGTGTGTGTGTGTGTGTGTGTGTGTGTGTGTGTGTGTGAGAAAGGGAAAAGGGACAAAGCTGGCTCAGCATTCTGAGCGTCTGAGAGTCACCTCGTCACGGTTTGTGGCGATGATCGCGCTGCGGAAACAGAAATAAGATCGTTTGTCTTTGTCTTTCGATGTGATCCGGACATGAACTCGTAAATAACACGGTGAAGCTGTAGCTCTTACTTTAGGACCAACTTTTCAGAACAACTCGCATTAGCATATGTTCAGCCAGACATTTTATTGCCTCCCTGGATTTTTTCGTATTGCTCCAGCAGATGTTCTCGTGGCTATCATCAAAGAGATTTATGCAAGCTGATTCCAGCCTCCAGAACTGAATAAACATGTCCACGCCGGAAATGGACCCGTGTCCTTCTGTGGCCGAAGGAGGTCTGCTTTGCTCTGAAGTTTGACCTGCATGTGGACGGAGAGTAACATGGAGGATGGGAACATGTCAGGGATGTCGTGATAAGTGGCTGCACATAAAGACTTTCCTTCTCATTATGTGTGAGTAGCAACACAAAAACCTCCAGGACCGTGTCAACATGTCGTCTCCACTCGTCAGAATGTGTGCAATTGTCAAACTGTTTCAAGATTCTACCAATTATCCGCCTTTTCTGCGTTAACCCTTTAGAGTCCTGGGCTAATTTGGCCATTTTCGCATACTTTTGATTGGTCTTACGGCGCGTCCACACTACAGCTTCAAAAATAGCTTGGAGCTGGGCGTGTCTGGAGCTTGGGGATTTTATTCAAGCAACACGACCAACAACCAATCACATGAATCTCCCGCCCCCGACATACAAAGCAAAAACCCCCGGGGATTTTATGTGAGCAATATATATATAAATATAAACTCCCCAAACAGGCGAAACCCTACCAGTTCCCCCCACTGTCTCTGCCACCTCCCTCCATGCTGGTTCCTCCGGTTTGTGTCCCGGTAGGTGAAGAGGGTCTGGTCATACAAAACCGGGTGATTTGCTACGGCGATAGTTAGTTTCTCCTCCGACTTTTTTTGAAATATAGAAATGAACGGCGGGATATCTCTCCCAGCTTAGACGCGGTTTGATTGGCTACGGCTTGAGCTGTCAGATTTTGCGAAACGGGATTTGATTGGCTGGCGCTGGCTACTCCGGCGTCTCCGGCGTCAGAAGTTGAACATTGTTCAACTTCTGACGCCGGAGACGCCGGAGACGGACCGCTCTGCTACCCACAATTCAGTTCGGCGAAAAAGCGAGGCAACGTGACGTCACCCCATTCAAAGTGAATGGGCGGATTGGAGTTGTCGACGCTTCCGACGCTGTCGACGCTGTAGTGTGGACGGGCCGTTACTGTTGTGGGAATATTTTCCAAGGCCCATAACTTTGACCCAGTTCATCAGGTCAAACTGTCCTGACTGAGCACACGCACCTGCACCCTTGGCTGCTGTGCTCTCAGAGTGTTGCATCTGAACCGGACATGTCTCGTGAATTCTCCGGCCGACGCTCCAAATAAACCGTCAGTGTTTGCCATCAAAGCTCCAGCTCTCCGCGTCTCTCTCTGAGTCCTGGCTTCAGAAGTTTCCCCACACTTACTAAACCCCGTTAAGAAATGTTTCGCATGTCAATATTTGGTATCTATTTTTCTACTATGTAAACTGATAGTTACTTTTTACATTTTCACATGCGACCCAATTCAAAACCACTATTTAGATGGGAAATAAAATCAACCGTGACCTCAATGAAACTCAATGTCCACCGTCTGCTTACGTGATTTAAGAAGTGGAGCAGTGCAAACTATAGAATAGCTATTGACATGTTTTACTGTGATGTCCTGTGTTTCCACGACAGAAGATATGTTGTCAAAAACAGATGGGATTAGGATGCATCGTGGTGGTATTTGACTGCTTTAGCGCTGTCCATTCTCCAGATGCATTTAAATCCAAGGACGGCAAGGACTCTTGCACGTAGCACTTAGAAGTGTTTGTCTTAGCTAATGCAAGCACACTTCCAAAGGTTTGTCTGATTTCTGATTGAAAGCTCATGTCCTTGCAGCCTTCTTGCTATTTTGAGTTGAATAAGTCACTCTGGATAAGTGTGGGCTGAATGAAATGTAGTGTGTGAACAAGGCAACAGCCAAGGCAAGTTTATTCATACAGCGCATTTCAACACAAGGCAATTCAAAGTGCTTTACAAAAATAAAAGACATTGCGAGTATTAAGGAACATATTATGAAATGGTATCATTTAGAAGCAAAGATAACAAAAGTATACGAGTTATTTTTTTTATTTTATTTTATTTATCCTTTATTTATCCAGGAATGTCCCATTGAGATACAAGATCTCTTCTTCCAGGGAGTCCTGACCAACACGGCACACAACAAGTTTCAACATAAAACAAAGGCATTAAACAAAAAAAACATACAATTCAAATATAAATACAGAAGGCCATTTGTGCAGTGGCAAGAAGCATAATCACATCAGCAATAGCATCAGGTAAAACAGGTACATGTTTCATGAAGGGCTAATCGTAGCATACCTTTAAAAGCATTTACAGTAGGAAGTGCCTCGAGACAAAGTTTTACTTGCAGCGTATTCCATAAAAAGGGAGAATGCAGCTTTACCAAGCTCTGACTGCATCAAAGGAACATTTAAAAGCATCCCATTGGCTGCTCGTCTAGTATTAAAAAAGCAAGTATAAAATGACAGAAGTCTGGAGATATATAAGGGCAGCTTACCTAGCAATGACTTAAGGATAAAAATCAACATGTGTGATTGTCATCCTAAGGACTGATACAAAGTGCAGTGGTGGGTGCGAGAGCCTGCACCCGTTACAAAGCGTATAGCAGTATGGTACGCAGAGTCCAGCTTTTTAAGCAGGGAGGAAGAAGCATGCATATAGATCACATCGCCATAGTCTAATACAGACAGAAAGGAACTCTGCACAATTCTCTTCCTGGCTTCAGACGGGAAACATTTCCTTAAACGAAAGAAAAAGCCCAGTTTAGGTCTAAGTTTTCTCAGTAGGTTCCCAATATGAACATCAAAGGCCATCTTTTCATCAATCCATATGCCCAGATATTTGTAGGATGCTACTTTGTCAAGGCATGTCCCTTCCAGTGTAAGAATCGGAGGGACAGCTGTATTAGCTCGAGAGCGAGAGAAGGTCATGTACTTGGTCTTTTTTGCATTAAGGACCAGTCTTAGCCTTAGCAAGGAGTGTTGCAGTGTATTAAAAGCATCCTGTAGAAGCTCTATGGCCTGAGTTAAAGAGGAAGCCACTGTGTAAACAACTGTATCATCGGCGTATAAATGAAACCGTGCTGGGTTTATCCCATTTCCTAGTTCATTTATAAAGATGGAGAATAAGACAGGGGCCAAAATAGAGCCTTGTGGAACACCTTTGTTTATAGTAAGAGCAGCTGAGGTATACTCTTCTACTGAGACACACTGAGTTCTTTCAGATAGATCGTTTTTAAACCAGCTCAAAGCCATTTTGCCAAGACCTCTGCAGCCAAGCCTCTGCAGCAGCAATGCATGATCCACAGAATCAAAAGCTTTAGACAGATCAACAAACAATGCTGCACAGTGTTTTTTCTTGTCTAGTGCTTCAATGATGTCATTTGAGACTAGCATAGCCGCTGAAGTAGTACTATGGCCTGATCTGAAGCCGGACTGAGACTCGCTAAGAATATTATGGTCAGTTAGAAACTTTTTCAGTTGTTCGTTTACAAGAGATTCAAAGACTTTGGCCATTACAGACAGTCTGGAAATAGGGCGATAATTATTTAGGTCAGAGGGGTCTCCGCCCTTTAACAAGGGAGAACCATGGCCGACTTCCATGAGCTAGGTAATTCACCAGCATAAAGACTGAGATTCAGAATAGAGGTTATGGGTTCTGCAATCAGACCTGCAGCAACTTTGAAGAAGAACGGCTCTATCTCGTCTGGGCCTGAAGATGTCTTTACATCTAGGCTCATTAAAGCTTTGTGAACCTGAGAGGTCAAGATGGGGGCAAAGGTGAACAGTTGATCAGGGTCAAGTGGCGGAGGACCTGGCTCTCCTTCTGCAGCGATCATCCCTGAGTTGCTAGAATCAAAGATTGAGCCAGCAGAAATAAAATGATTATTAAAGCTGTCTGCAATATCCATGTTGCCCTTGATTTCACTCTGATTTACCCTCAAGAGATCAGGAAGGCTGTTTGGAGTGAGAGGACCTGAGGAGGATTTAACAAGTTTCCAAAGCTTTGCAGGGTTATTCAAATTGTCATGTATTGCATTAAGATAGGAGGCACATTTAGAGTTTTTAATCAGCTTAGTGCATTTGTTTCTTAATGTCCTATACAGATTCCAATCTAATGGAATATTCGATGTCTTTGCTTTAGCCCAGGCAGTGTCTCTCTGTCGAATGAGAGAGGATATAGAATCATTAAACCAGGGGTTGTCTTTACCGCTTATCCTAGATGTCCTAAAAGGAGCATGCTTGTCACATATAGCCAAGAAGGTGGATTTAAAATAATTCCATGCTAACTCAACATCGGTCATAAGTGAAACAATGTGTAAATCACTATTAAAAACATCATGTAGAAACGCCTGCTCATCGAAATGTTTGAATCGCCTCTTGTGAATGAAACGTGGCTTTCCTTTAGGGATCTTACAGGTTCTCACACAAGCAATTGCGCAGTGGTCGCTTATATCATTACAAAACGTGCCTACTGCGGAGAAACGCTGAGGTGCGTTTGTAAGAATAACATCAATCAAAGTGGACTTCTCTTTAAAGTTAAAGTCACAGTGTGAGATACACACATCTGAAATGGTTAGCTCGGACTCATCGCTAACCTTCCAGCAGAAATGTCTTTGACCTCACTTCCTTACTTTCTTTTTCCCTTTATTATTCCAAGTGCTTCAAGCTGAACGAACCCCCCTTTGGAGCATTCCAATCTGCAACCCAATATTCAGAAAATTCAATCCTGGCTGTATTTGTGGAGCATATCAAATGTCTTTGCCCCCAGACATCCATGTGGCTCGCTAGTTTTGGACCCCGCCTGTAACCCCAATGCACGCAACAGTATGTGCTGTTTGCCCCGAATGCAGCGGGTTGTTTGTCACACGTGTCAAACTCGAGGCCCGGGGGCCAAATCAGGGCCGTGGTGGATTTAATTTCGGCCCGCAGGATCATTTCTAATTCCTATTAGATCTGGCCCGCCGGTATATTGCACCTTCACTCCTTCACTCCATCCTGAGGGTCTCCTCAGCTCAGAGCCCAAACATTGATGACCTTGCACTCGAGATGAGATGCCAAGTATCTGAACTAGCATCACAGAGCAGCACGCTGACTTTAATGGATGCTTCCTTCTGCACTTTCTCTCTCACGACAACAGGGCATGTTTGTTTCTCTTTGAGGGGAATAGTTTTGTTGAAGCTGTTGTTGGCCTGTGGGAAAATGTACTCATAAGAAGTGACTCAGAGAAGCTGCAGATCGAGCCATAAGAAATGAATGCAACTGATTATTTAATGTTTAATGTTGTTTTTATAGGCAATCATTTAAGCTTTGTTAGTTCCAGGTTTAATATGTGCAATACGTTCATTTCAATAAGTTCTGCAATAAACATTGAACCCGTCCGGACCCTGACTAGCACCCTGTGTATTTGAGTTTGACACCCCTGGTCTATGTCTTAACATTTAATTAGAAACGTAACAAAGAATCCCTCCGAGTCCTGCGAGCTGACCTATCTATCAGTGTTTAACTTCCTGCACACATTCAGTCTTCAGTGACGCCATTTAATTACAGTCAGGCAGCACAGGGACCTCCTGGGTCCTCAGCTGTCAATATGAAGGACGGAGAAGCAGCCGAAATCAGCCATTAACAAATAACCTTTCAGGACCGACCCTTAATCAGACTGGAATAGTAAATACATTACACTTTAATGCGCGTGTGAAATGTCGTGTTACTTGCCAGAAGAAACAAGGAGACATTATTATTATATATATTATTATATTATTATATAATCAGAGGAAAGTCATGTTTCCTCCTTCTTCTCTATAAACTTTGATTGAAGTAATTTGACATAAAATCCACTTTACAGATGAATGAAGAGGTGAAAAGCTTTCCAGTCAGATTCACAAAGACCTGAGCTGCCATTGTCCGAGTGAAGTGATTTCTTTCCTAAATTAAAAGCATAATTAAAAATATTTTCCACTTAATTGCTCAGATGTTCATTAGTTGTTAGATTTGTGGGTGCACATAAACGTTTTGTTCCCGTGTCAGAGAAGTCTCTTAGCAATGAATGTCTTATTAACGAGCAGACATATATCTGATCCTGACTCAGCACTTTCCCCCGATGAGCTCAGTGTGAAAGCATGACAGGGAAAAAGAGTAAAACAGCAGGAATATGTGGCTCGCAGCACAATTACATCTATCGAGTAAGGGATTCCTGTCCTCATTGATTGTTTGTCCTTTTCAATTAGTTGATTATTTCAATTGATTTGGAGCTTCGGTGCCTCGAAACGTCTCCAAGGGAAGTGCCGTCTTTACGTTAGGGTCATTAAATCGAACCGCTCGTATTTCTCCTCGTGACCAAACCAAGCTCTCCAAAGTGCAGGCCACGTATTGAACAGTGTGTTTACCGGCTGTGTTGTAAACGGCAAAATCAAAGATCGTAAATACAGAGAGGGACTCCTAGTATTTTAGAAAGCATATTTGAAAACTCTCCAAGTGCAGTTTTTAGGCTCGTTAAACCTAAAAAACTGACTTGTTGTTCAAATGAAAGACACGCTAATGTTGCTGCTTAAGACAAACATATCATTTTATAGACTGCAGCTTTCTCAAGAACTGCTCATCCAAAACACACCAGACTCATCCCCACTAACATTATATATATAATATAAACCGTATTGCATTTCTAGATAAGCATCAAATGCAACCAACGTCTTTATTACGGAGGATTCTTTCAACAGAAGGTTTCACTAACATGTGTAAATGTGATAGCACGGTGTATTGTTGGAATTGAGATGAAGACAGCTCATGGAAGGGATTGTATTTTCCTTTTTCTTTTAGAACCCTAATAATGTGCCATGTCGATTTGACCTGAACAGTACCAAAGGGTCCGAAATGAAAACATAATTAAAGGGTGGATTATGTTAATAATATGTTAATGTGTAATCTGCATTATCACTACACATTTCCCAAGGCCCGTTACATCTCAATATGAAAAAGCAATAAGACTTGGATTTTTCCACACGATCAAACCTAAGCAAAAGGAGTGTGAGAGAGAGAGAGAGAGAGAGAGAGAGAGAGAGAGAGATTCCTCCCTGTGGTCTGCTGCTGTCTAAGCCTCTGTTAATTTCTCGAAGCACCTTGGCCATCTTCTCCACAGTCACCATTAATCATCTCTCCCCCTCCCCCACTTCCTCACCTTGCATTTCCTCCTCTTCACCATCTCCTCTGCTGTGTGGGATAACACCAACAGGACCAGGAAGCAATGAACAAAGAAATCTATACATACAACTATTTATTATGATTAGATATAATGTCCTCACATTGTTAACAAGAACGTGCTATAAACCATAACAGTTTTTTAATAATGACCTTTTTATGATGCAAGTCTTTAACGAAGCTGCTGCAGGCTCCCATGTTGACCACACCATTCCTACACATTACACTTAACGACATTAGACACTTGATTCATGGGTTTTTTATATATAATCACCGCTATTATTCACACTGAACGCCCGCATGTGGAAGAAATGTAAAAGCAAGCAGTAAATTCAGAGGAGAGATCAGAGGGGAAATAATTCAGCCTCTCATGAACATGGTTTAGATTAGAGCAACATGGCAGCAGCAGATGAATTATTTACCCGTCATATTGCAACACGTGCACAGGCCTGTGATTCACTCATGGATCCATATGTTGCCATGCCCTGTTTGTTTTTGTGAGTTAGAAAAAATGCATTAACATAATCCATTTTAGAGCCAGTGGATGCATTTACTGTTCGTCCGTCACTGCCGCCAAACTGAGTCATTAGGAAGCAGCAATCCCTCAAAACAAATCACTAAATTCATGTGTCAATGCATAGGGATGATATTTTTAAGGGGACACAGTGTGACAGCAGGAAGTTGGACTTAATTAAAAAGACACCAACAAACAGGGACGTGCACAGGTACGGGCTAATGTTGCCCGGGCAACGGCCCTTCTGAACTTTGTGGCTGACCTGCCCCTCTGCAGAGAGCGAAAGTCTTTTTTTCTGTTGTGGCCGAATAAACATGATAAGCCCACAATTAGTATTGTAGAGTCTCGCTGCGATAAAACACACCTTGTCAGCGCTGCCATCTGCCCCCAGTCACGTGACTTTGTTTACAATCTGACAGCTGGAAAGCAAAGGGAAGCCCTCCGAGTCCGGTCCGGCCTCATATGGCCATGGTGATCACGTGCCTGCCTGGCTTTGGTGGCCAATCCTCGGGTCAATCTGTCCCCGGAAATGTTACCGTTTTGAAATATGCTTTTATTTTGAGTTTTCTCATGACAGTTAGAGTATAAGGGACAAACCAGGGGACTTTACTTCCTCTTGACACCGTCGGTTATTTACAAAAAAGCACCTAAATATACTTGTTATTGTGCTTCTGTCTTTCTGTGTCTTTCATCTGCCCCGTAAACTCCCTCCCCGCTCGCTCTCTTCTCTTGATCGCCCTCTCTCAGAGAACACTTCACTGCCCGCTTCATTGTAGGATTTCTGCCATGTCTCTACTTTAGTTTGACCATCTCTGTTATTAAGTTATGGAATACTAAATAAATAAGTAATTAGATACCTTACCGTTACTGCGCTCATAAAGAATGATAAGAATAATGCGTATTGAACTAGTTTAATTAATTATGAGTGTATTTAAGGCACAGCAGTTACAATGGTCAAACTACATTAAAACAGAATTGTCCGCATTTTGTCTTTAATAGTTACTAACATTAGATATGTTAATGAGATATGGACCGCAACACTTTTTCTAGTTTAGAATAGCCCCTCCAAATGTCTGTGCACGTCCCTGCCAACAAACATGATGGATGAATGCATTTCCTTTTATTCTTGCGTGCGTGCATGAACACTTTGACATCAGCAGTGAAAAACATAGTTATGGTTATTCCTCAGAAAAAAGGCAACATCAAACTCAGCGCCTCCTCTGCGTCATTTCAGATATTCTCCTCGTTAAAATCAACTTCGAAACTTTCCCCTTTCACTCAGACACAATCTGTTCTCCCGTTATAACACACCAATGATGTGACTTCATATATCAATGAGTAGGTGTTGACTCTCTCAGCTTCAGAGGAGAAGCCAAAGTTACTGAACAAGCACTCAATGCAGTTTGCACAGTGTGCTGGAAACTGACTTTGCATTCTTCACCACCGACATCGCATATATACTCCTGACTTTCTCCCACATTGTGGCACTTTCAAGAGCAACGACATTACTTTCAGTTCCAGCGACGGAGTCCTTTAACACGTCTTTTACACTATCGCAGGAAGTGTGAATACAAAAGCTTTATGTCAGCAGAATTCTGTGGTTATTTAGGGATTTTAAGGGAGTTTGGTTCGTGTTAGATGTTTGTGTGTTGTTCAGGTTTCTGTCTCTCTTATACTTCCTTTTTATTGTCTGGGACTCTATTCTCAAGCTTCAGATAGCAGATAGATACACGTCTCCATAGTGTCTTGTGATTGTACTTACAATTATTTGAATGGCCTCAACATAAAGTTAGCAAATGAACACTAACAGTTTCTATGATATTTATCTCCAAACCGTGAGTCCCAATCCCCCCCATGATTTGGCAGATACTTGGTACAGTCTGATTGGTTACTTCCTGTATTTAAAGTCTCTGCTTTTGGACAAGATGTTCCTCCAGCAGCAGAGACACCCTCAGCACTAACTCAAAGTTCAATAGACATAAAAACAACTTAACGCAGATTTATCCGTATATGTTGTCTCAAATTATTGATAGCTGCATACGAACTCTGCATTTTACATTACTCTTATGTCTGGTAATACACTGCCACTTCTCGGCCCCCTCAACATATATTATTGCAAGTTAAAGGTGGTATCTTTTGAATTGAGCTCAACCTTACACTTTGGCTCTTTCTGCCTGTCTTGTAATGGCCAAAAGGTGGAGTTTTGTTTGCATGCAGGAAAAAGCTTAACAGGCCTGCTGTGCTACTTCTGGTTGCTAAGCTATGATTGGATTCAGTTTAATGTAATTTTTCTTGGGTAATATACTTGAGTGTTCTTTTTCCTGGGCGCCTCCCTAGGGAGGTGTTCCAGGCACGTCCAGCTGGGAGGAGACCGAGGGGTAGACCTAGGACCAGGTGGAGGGATTATATCTCTTCGCTGGCCTGGGAGCGCCTTGGGACCCCCAGTCAGAGCTGGTTGATGAGGGGAAGGAACGTTTGGGGCTCTCTGCTGGAACTGCTACCCCCGAGACCCGACCACGGATAAGCGGGAGAAGATGGATGGATGGATGGATGATTATTTTTCCAAGCCAACAAGAGACAAGAAAGGATTTACTGTACGTCTAAAGATTACCTTAAACCAGTGGCCACCAACCTTTTCAAGCCCAAGATCCCCTCCCCTTGGTGAAAGGCGGGATCTACCTATTGCAGAATTGAGTGAAAAGGACGACCCAGACAGGGCCTCCAATTTGAGGCCTTTTATGTCGGCATCTGAATTACATCAAATCATTTGGTGCAACTTCCAATTTGATTAAACCAAGAACACAACATAACTAACATGTCAAAAAGGATAAATATATATATTTACATACCTATCATTTTAAGTTTCATTCATTCATTCCTTCATTACAATCCTAATATAAATGTATGTCGCTTATTTTCCGTTTGAGTGAATGAGTAGGCCTGCACTATTTTGTTGACAGCAACAAAGAAAAAAACAACATCTTGCAGTGAGCAGATAGCATAACGTGCCATTTTAACCGTGAGGCTTATCCACTGAAGCTTCACGCAAGTGCAACATTTAACATTAACATGAAACTAGTTATTTTAACACAATTCTTACAAATTCTAACAACATTATTTATCCGTGCATAAACCATTGGTGCGTTCACACGGGACGCGATGCGACTTTTGGGGGCAGCGCGATGACATGAAGTCAATGCAAAGACGTGGACAGACGCGGTTGATGCGAGTGACGCGTTCGTGCAGTAGCCAATCAGCGGTGAGGATCTCAGCCTGCCGTCACGTTGAATCAGAAAACCAAAACATCAGCCGTTAGCTGTTAGAGCTCACAGCTCACAGCTCCTCATATCTGTTCAGAAACTGGACAAAAGTGAAACAAGTAAAACCACAGACTGCCTGTGTCATGGCGAATACAGTCGCTGCTTTATTTATGTCTGTAGGCCGTTGTTGTGAGTGTGGACGGAGCGTATACAACGTTAGCTTAGCCGATCTCCATTCAGAAAACACGCATTTTAAAAGGTGTTTTGCCTGCCGTCTGTCTGCACACTTGTTGTCAATCAGTATGTAGTTATTCCGGCATCATTTTGAAACGTGTATTTCAATTAAACCACGGTAAAATATGTTCATTTTGTTGTGGTTGGGATCTACCATATGTGCAGTGAGTTCAAAAATATGCAGCATCGCTTGAAGTCAGTCTATTATTTTTCGGGAGCGACAGGGAATGTCTCAATGACACGTCAATCAAGTGGCACCTGCTAACGCGGTGGTGGATGATAGGCTTACGTCTAAAAACATTATTAAAAAAGAAATGGGTGCGCAATCTACCCGCACCACACTGGTTGGTGACCACCGCCTTAAACGCTACACAACTAAATAAACAATGACAAACCTTGACTTGCCGAGGCTTTGGGCAGCACAGGGCTGAGTCTGTGTGGGCAGAGATTCTGGCTTCACTCCCCAAACCTCCATCCAAGAAAGAGATCTGTGTGTTGCTGACATTGGTGACTCTTCACTAGGGGTGTTAAGGCCCACAGAGTGTCACTCCACAGGGTCTATAGCGTCACCTCCCACCCCCCTACCAAGTGGCTAATGAGGGCAAATGACGAATCACACAGTCAGTTTAACTCGGGGGCTTCGTGCACAGAGCAGATTGCACAGTGTATGTTGGACCAAGACACCTGTGAAGTGTCCTTGATGCCATATCATATGGAGAGGAGGGGTAGAAGTAACACACATGTAGGAACAGGAAGTGCTTTTAAAATCGCCCGCTCGTAGAACTACTAATGACGAATTACACAGTCAGTTGAACGGAGTGTATGTTGGACCAGGACACTTGTTAGAGCCAGTATTTCTTTTTTTATAAGAAAGGCCACCTAATTGTGACGTCTGTTGTCAACACACTATAAAAGACTACAATTCCCACGGCGCCTGCGCTAAAGTGACGGGGTGGAAAGACGCCGTGGAGGAACCGTTTTTAACCGTCCAATTACTATGAAGTTATATAAGCCTTATCAAGATTTATTTGAGTTGTGCCGATTTGTTTTGAATATTGTAAAGGTCTTTGTTGCATGTGTAAAAGTGTGTTGTTTTATTTTGAGCAAACACATCGCATGACATCATCTAATCCAAACCATCTCTTCGACTGTAAGCAGGAAAGAAAACGTGTTAAAAATGTCTGTTTAAAGCGTTGAGTGGCTTGAAAGAAAAACAAGGAAGGAATCCACGACAACACCGGTGAGGCAGCCGGTTCATATGGAGAGAGGAGGGGGAGAAGTTACAAACAAGCAGTTTGCTGAAACGTGTTTTTGAATCGCCCCCTCGTAGAACTACTCAGCAGAAACGTGCAGACCCGGCGCTCAGGTTCACAGAGAGTGCAGCGGCCCCTCGCGGGCTCAGATTAATTGCTGGATAATGCCACAGTGATTGACAGATGAGGTGCAGCATCGAGGAGACGAGAGAGAATAATGTGGAGCAGCTCAAAGTGAAAATTAGTATCGAGCGCTTTCAAGTCCTTAAAAGAAAATATGCTAGAATCAAACATTTGGAGTTTATCTGTCAGCGCTTTGTTCAGACTGTGCACGTGCACCAGATATCTGAGCAGTATTATGTTCTCTATTGAAAGGAATGCATCTGATCTAAATTATGCATTGTGTGCGGTTCCTTTTCCATTCCTCACCTGAATGTCACAGATGTTGCCTCCGCCTGTAAGTGTGATAGTGCGCGCTTGCAGGTATTAAAGCACATCTGACCTTCTCTGCGTTCTCGCACTGTAATGAAGAGGATGCGACTTAAAGAGAAGAGAGACATGGCCTTTAATCATAGGGTTACAGTCATTGTAAAGTCATTACAGCGAGGACAATAATACTTAGGAACCTCCTTTGTCTTGCATGTTCAAAGGAGATATACGCCATTACATGCGAGCATATGAAACTCAGCGTTACCTTCATTCAAATCAGATTTTAAAAATATTTCAAAACACTTCGGACAATGCCTGTGCACAATTCAACATTTGTATGTCGAAGTGCAATACAGCTAAATGGATCCAACTTTGATCATTTGCTGGGCTTGTTTGTGCTTAGTGCTCTGTGGTACTTTAGGTGTCAAACTCAAGGCCCGGGGGCCAAATCCGGCCTGTGATTTCATTTTCTGCGGCCCCACAAGAGCTTGCAAAGAATATAATATGTTTATTATACGGTTGCGGGCCGATTTACAGAAGCACGTTGCCCATAAACTACATGTCCCACAATGCATCTGAAATGTTACCTTTTTCTCAGAATTTGACTTTTTTTCAAAATGATACTTTTTTTTCAAAATGTCACTTCCTTTCTCCGCCAGAATGTGGCTTTTCTTTTTAAATCATTTTGTGACATTCTCACTGAAAAACTTGCAATTATTTTCTGCTTTCAGACGGAGTTAATTATGAAGTTATTACCCTATCCGATAATAATCCAATGCAGAGGCAGTAATGTAATATAATACGTTATTTTATATATATTAAATATTTATATATGTATTTTTATATAGTCTTAAAGTTACAACCGGTCAATCAGTCTGTGGCTATAAGTATGGTTGTATTGTCTCTTGCTTTTACATTAGTGTGCTATATAAATAAAGTTGGAAGTTACATTTTTCCTTTTCGGCTTCCTTTACCCGCGTCACTTTGAACGGGGTTTATAACGGCATGCTGCAGTGCAAACGAACAAAGGCACCTCCACACAAGCCACAGGTGGTGTGTGTGCTTTCATCTGATGGACACATGTTCCCAGCTGCTCCAGGTGCTGGGCCTGATAAAGGGAATCTATCCCCAGGGACCCCGACAGCCAACATAGCATAGCGAGCTCAAAATGCACCGTGGTGAAGCGACCTTCCCTTGTAATGTGTGTCCTGCTTAATGAACTACGAGGCGCCTTGAATGACAAATAAATGGTGTTTGTTTAGCCGACACACACTGCTCAATGCATCGCTAATAAGGTTCATTTGAGTCCCAGCGCGCAGCAGGAATTAGCCAAAGTGTTTATCCACTCCAGCGCTGTCCCCTGTTACTCTGACACACAGTGACACAAAGAGGCTGGACTCACTCATCAGCTCCGTGCCAAGTGAGCACGATGCAGTCAGGAATGACTTTCTGTTTTGGATATGCTGCGGGGAATATGCTTCCTCTGACGGGTAGTCTGAAGTGAAGCTTATGAGTCTTGGTGCTTGAAAGAGAAGCAGAGAAACGTGAAGTCAAAGCTGGGAAATGAGCAGTCATGAAAAACCTTTCTTAATGCTCGTGCACACATCGTATATTTGGGTATCTTGAGTGCCTCCCGATCAACAAATCATAATAACTGACAAACCAGTCAGTGTTTCAAGATTCAACAAGACGATCTTTATTTAACTTCTAATCATACATTTAAAGAGAAAGAGAAAAGAGAAGAAGATCGACTGGGCTGTTAATGTGTGTTACAACCTGGCCGAAGGCTGGAACACTAGGGAGGCCACACAGAGTTAAACGCCAAATATCTGTTTATTTACCAGGTTATATCTTTGCATCCCGCATCTCCACGACCACGGCTGGCGCCAAAAAGCACTTCATGGGTCAGAGTAACCTCATCTTCCAGAGTTTTTACCTGTGAGGAAATACACCACTGCTATCTGGAATTCAATTATGAGTCCAAATGTAATGCGTTCAGGGTTTCAGTTGAGTCTTCACAGATATTACGGACGTGGGATTGTCTCGTAAATCACGATCCATGTTGTGTAACTGTTAGTTAGCAAAGTGGCAAAGCTCTACCAGCTACTGAGTGGTGATTTGCATGGGGATACATTCAAATTCATATCTTATGCATTTCAGATTCAGGAGATACAGATGTGAAAATTACCAACAAATAAAAAGTAATTTGGCAGCACATCTTAAAGGTGGGGTAAGTTTGAGAAACCGGCTCGAGTTTGAAAATACACAGCCGGAACAAACCTGCCACTTCCTCACAGAGCCCCTCCTCCAACACACAGGAAGGCGCACATGACCAATGAGGGCACGAGGTAAGTGTGTGTGAGGTTTTAGCGCTAGTATCCTGCTAGTTGTTGTGTTTGTAGTGTTTGTCCATCTGTCTTATTATGTTAATGCCTCCCTCTCTTTCCAGGTGTCTGCACTTCCTGTCCGTGTGTCACCTGTTAGACTGATTGTTGTGTGTGTGTGTGTGTGTGTGTGTGTGTGTGTGTGTGTGTGTGTGTGTGTGTGTGTGTGTGTGTGTGTGTGTGTGTGTGTGTGTATATAGTCCTTCTCTCCCTTTGTCTTGTGTTGGTTCGTCTTTTCGTCATATCCATGCCTGTTTACTAGAGACCTGTTTTTGCATTGCCTAGTCGAACCTAGTGATTCTATGGAGAGTCCTAGTAGATCCTAGAAGTTATTATTGAAAAGCTTTAAATAAAGAATATTACAAAGCAACAGAATCGAGCATCTGAGTTCTTATGAGCCCATCGTGTCGGTTTGTGCCCAGATGGAAGGCTGACAGGCAGGTCGGCCATCCAGTTACTTTAGCCGGGCCGGCTCAGATGATTGGTCGTGCTTTTTACAGGACTACGGCTTCCACAGATGATGTTTTTTTATGGATTTTTAAATCACTTCAGATATTCATTGCTATCGGATGTTAAGAGCATTCCATTGAATATAACAAGAAGTGTATCTCGAGCCGGTTTCTCAAACGTACCTACCCCACCTTTAAGTCCCCGAGTGGGACATTGGCAAGATATAGAGAATAGAAAGTAGTTGCTTTGAAAAACAACGCCATCTTATCCAACCCTGAGAGCTACCTCTGCAGAGGGGTGCCATATTTTTCCTATGAGCCAATCAGAGCAGAGCATTTTGGGGCGGGGGTTCTTAAAGAGAACATGGAGCCTTTAACAAAAAAGTGAACACAGTTAATAAAAACAATTTTAATAAACAACTTTTAGAAGATTAAAGCTTGACACCATGTTCTAATACCAAAAGCACACGTATGAAACTTTCAGTGAATATAAAGCAGCAAACGGAGCAGTGGATGTTTAACGTATTGATATGTTTACCAGCCCGTGTGAAGTCGTTTGAGCTGCATTTTAAACGTCCGGCGCCCATTTCCCTAAACTGATTACAATTACAAATGTTCTGTTCGGCCGACACGGCACAACAGTTATCTCCGGCCAAACGATAGACCTCCTTAATTAAAAACGTCCGACTTTGAGGCTGCTGTCGAATTAATTATTTCTCTGCGATGCCTCGGCGCCTTTCAGTCAAACAGACAGTTAATACACGAGCGAAACCAGAGGCTGCTGGTAAATTCTCCAGGGCTACTGTTGCGTACAGTGGGCGCGATAAGCCTCATTTGAATAATTCCCATATCGCGCCGCTGTCTTATCTCCGAGTTCACCCATCAGAAACGTGCGGCGTGCTGCTTATAAAGTTGTGAGGCAGCTCTGTTGATCAGTAACCAACTCTCTGCATTGTATGTCGCAGCAGATATTAACGACATCCCCTCAGACTGGAAGATCTATAATAGGCTTTGCAGAGAAACTGACATTTTGAATTATTTTCAGCCATGAAATATCCGAGGAGCCATTCAGACTGTGGGCTTCCTGGGAGTTGATTGCAAGAAAGAGACGGGCGAATAGCTTCAGTTCTGTTTGAGTTGGACTGAATCCCAGGTCCATTAAATCACTCTGTATAACAGATTAGTAGGAGCCTATAAGAGTTCTGAGATGTCCCACTCCCACGCGTATTCTCAAAGTCAGCTTGTCTCTTGAAATATATGCATTACCTGCTGGAAAAACACGTTTACAGCACGGGCCGATCTCTGGGAGCGGATGTAATTAAGAGCAGGACGTTAGAGAGTGTTTATCTCTCCATCTCAAGAGGGTCCTTGTACTCAGTGGGCATAACGTCAAACAAAGACGAGGCCGGTTTATTAAAAGTACATTAAAAGCCGATCCAAATTGTCCACTGTGAACATTAACATGCACACTGAAGGGGAGCGGGTCCAAGACACGCTGCAGCATCTGCAGATGGACACTGTCCGCTGGATGCCAAGACTATTTTTGGGATCCGGAGCGTCTGACTTTTCCCTGGGCTCTGATCAGCTCTGTCATCAGGTGTGAGAGCCGCTACACACACACACACACACACACACACACACACACACACACACACACACACACACACACACACACACACGCACACGCACACGCACACCAGGAAGGAAATGGGTCTTTCTCACTTTTCTGAGGAATAAAAGGGAGGAAAATGGCTTCTTCACTTTACCTGTCTGTCTTTTTGTAAACATGGAGAGGTGAGGATGATAACCTTGACGTGATTGGCTGTCTTTTATAGGTACCACTCAAATACAACAAAGACTTTAGGGCAAGGTTACTTGGTTTGAGAATTGGGACCTCACTTTCTGCCTTTCTGCGTACAATTACGCAGCGTCCACACGGCAGCGTCCGCACGGCAGCGTCCACACGGCAGCGTCCACACGGCAGCGTCGCGTTGAAGCTTGCCAGTGGGCGTGTCTGGCGTGCGACTAACAACCAATCACATTAATCTCCCACCCCGGACACACAAGCACGCGGTTTGATTGGCTTGAGTTTGTACTGGCATATGATTTGATTGGCTAGAGCTTGTACTGGCATATGATGAAACAATGCCTGACGTGTTTTGGACGTAATCTCGTCTTTGTTTACATTAGCAAGCCTCGCTAACACTCATAGCTAACCTGTGCTGGAGAGCACACGTGTTTAAAAAGCAGGAAATAAAAAAGGAACTCACCTTGTGATAAACCTGCAAGAGAGAAAGCATTTGAGCTCCATACTGTTTCAGAAATAATCTTTGACGTGGTTTAGAACAGGATGGCGTTTTATCACAGCAGAATTTAACTTTATCTCCGGTAGAATTCTGATCAGGCATTAGCTCCGCCTCCTCTTTTTTTTTTTTTTCAAGCTAAGGACCCAAAATCCGCGTTTCTCTAACAGGGCTGCAAAAGAGGGGTTTGAGCAGTATGAGGCGTAGCTACAACGGGGGATCTGTTTGGTATTTTAAGCAAAAAACTTCACAGACATGTTTTGTATAGGTATGGCCCTACAATATATGTTTTCCAATATAGCATGATGGGTCCACTTTAAGGGAAGGCTACTTTGCTTACATTTTACTCGACTACTTTGGTCTGCTGGCTTTAGGTCCCTTTTAATATATTTTACCATCCTCTTCTTGTTGTGTGAACACCATGTATCTCTAGATGTGTTGATGTTGAATGTTGTTAATAAAGTGAAAGATTAAGTGTTTCGTTCAGGTTTGAGTTTGAGTTGATTGTAACCGGATCAAAGCTGGTAATGAGCAGCATCAGGATGACAGCATGCTTTGGTGCTTCCTATTTCTCCCGCACTTCATTTCATTCTGCAGCCTTTCTCATGTTTGATCTCGCTGATAGAACTCTGACATGTGATTAGCGTGGGTTTGTTTATTCCATTTCATATCTCATTGCCTTTTTCTGCTTACCTTTCCATTGCGCGGCATTTCTCCACGAGATGCAATGCATTCTGCTGCTGCGCACACACGAGCGTGTCCTTCTCTACTCCAGTGTGTGTGTGTGTGTGTGTGTGTGTGTGTGTGGTGTGTGTGGTGTGTGTGTGTGTGTGTGTGTGTGTGTGGTGTGTGTGTGTGTGTGTGTGTGTGTGTGGTGTGTGTGTGTGTGCGCGTGCGTGCGTGTGTGTGTGAGAGAAGTTTCCAGTGCGTGTCTCAGAAGTGCTGGTGGCGCATTGGCCGGCAGTGAACGGAGGGAGGAGGGAGATCACACATTGACTCTTTGCTTTCCGCGAGGACTCTCCTCCAGTTGGAGAAGCCGGGAAGACAGAGGGACGCACTCACATCTGGAGCTACAAATAAAACCCAGAGGAAAACACACTTAATTTCGTTCTTTTTCGGTTTGGGTACCCGCGGTGTTTTCCAGTGGATTTTACGCAGCGCTCGAGAGTGGAGGCACGGCTGCGGAGATGAGCGATGCGCGGTGAAGGACCCCCCTCTACGGATACAGGGACCAAACCAGGCTGATATTTTCCCAAAGAAGATTGCAAAGGTGGAGCGATTGGAGAAGGGCTGATGACGGGACTATTAATCCTTTCAGTGCATCAAAAGCACCAACGGGAATTAGAAACGCTTGGATGGAAATCGGGCGAGTGTTTAGAACTGTTTTTGGTTTTATATGAAACTGGTGATTAGTTCATCTGCGAGGACCTTTCTTATTTCCCCTTAAAGATTTTAATAAGGAGTACACCCCCCCCCCCCCCCCCCCGGAAGGTTGCTTGGTATGAGCGGTTTCCCGGAGTGAATTTTCAGAAACTCTCAACTCAATCTCTTATTTCTCTCTTCAAGTATTCCTAAATCTAAATGGAATTAGTTGAGTCTGAAGCCGCTTGTGAAAGGAACAGACATGGTACATGGGCACAGCTTCCATCACGGTAAGACTGCAGCAGATCAACAAGCAGTGCTCATTAAGATCTGATTGCTTGTACCCTAACGAGAGAGAAGTAATCTTTTCATTAAATACAGAGCAACAGCTTAAAGTCAGAATAAGAGCATGCTGATGAAAGTAATATCATGACGGCATGCACTGACTCACTGCAACCTGTAAACTGAAGGTCACCAAGTTCTTGGAGGGCTTCAGGGAACATTATGTTGGGAGGAAATGATGTTCAATAAGCTGTGGGATTGCATGTGTCAACATTCGTCTCACAGAATCGATTGTATACCGGTATTTATTCATTTTGTAGTACTTTGGGTTATTTTTAGCTATATTAAAAGTATTTTTAATTGCATTTTTGTTGTTACTTCTCTCGTTTTTTATGTTTTTGTATGATTTATTTTTATTTTGAATGATATTTGTATTATTCCCATATTTGTTTGTGTCATTTTTAGGTACTTCTTTAGTTATTTTTTTAAATTAAAACGAATTAAAAGGGTTATATCCTGATTTCCTTTCAAAGGAGTCCTTCTGTCAACACACTCTCACTCCCTAAGCGTCCAATAGCGACGTTTGGTCAGTGTCCGTGGCGTCCAATTGTGACGCTCCTATGCTCCTTCTGCGTCATAAAGGGACGCAAATAGTGTTGCTTCTGTTTATTTCTTTTTACACTAAAGGCCCAGTTATTTCATTGCTATTTGGATATTTTCAGCCATTTTGTCCACAACAGATGCTGTCATGGCTATAGTTAGGTATGTGTGCTTTTTGGGGCAGAAGGTCGAGCACACATGCCAACACACAGTGGGAAATAACACAGAAAAACAGCACGCCTCAGTTGTCCATCACAATTAGGGGTGCAACAACTAATCGACTTAATCGATTAAAATCGATTACCAAATTAGTTGCCAACTAATTCAGTCGTCGATTCGTTGGTGACGTCATCACGTGTGTTTTACACCCCGTTAAGCTCTAACTTTATTGGTCTTTGTATCGGTACTGGAGACATTTAAAAAAGATATGTCATGTATTATTGCTACAAAGACATTATATCGTAGTCTTAGTGTCGCCAACTCGTTTCTAATATGCAAAAAGACAAACAAATGCGTCTATGATGTATTTTCGATCTTTCTCTCCCCCGCCTGCTTGCGAGGGGCGGGGCAGCGGGGCAGTTTACACACGGGCAGCTGCAACATGCAGCAACACACACACGTGGGAGATGGCGGAGAGAACGCGCTCCGAGGTGGTTAAACTTTACCCGTCTCGATGTGGAGAATGCTCGTTACCAAAAGTGGAATAAGAGTTTAGCATGTAAGGGCGGTAACACGAGCTATTTGTCTAAACATTTAGCAAAAGTGCTCCACATCCAGACGGAGGAATGCACCGGGTTCCACTGTCTTTCTAGTAGCTCTGTAGCACCGTCCACAGTAACGTGTCCACGTCAGGTGTTATGTATGCTAGCAGAAACACACGGAGCTAACTACATTATACAAACATAATGATTAGAGGTAACAGAGTTATTTGCGGACTTTTTGTGACAGAGCCTTCAGTGTGGCATCTCCCAACCTCTGGAACTCTCTCCCCCCCGAAATCCGCAGCGCCCCAACCCTGGACATTTTCAAAAAAGCCCTCAAAACGCACCTTTTTACCAAGGCTTTCCCTACTGTATAGTTATTTTAATAGGTTTATTTGTCCGCTACTTCCCCCCCCACCCCCTTAACCTGTCTGCCTTTTTTCCCCTACTCCCCCCCCCTACCCGACTTGTAAAGCGACCTTGGGTTTCCTGAAAGGCGCTATAAAAATATTATATATTATTATTATTTAGTTTGTTAAAGTTTCAGCTATTCTTATATTTACAGTTGTGTCATCAGATTATTTAATACGATTTGTTAAAACACTGTTGTTTCTTTTGATGTGAAATATTATTTATTTAATTTGAATAAAAAGCAATGTTAGTTTTGTTCACAATTTAAGTTATTTCAATAATATATTTATTTTGGAATCAAGTATTCATCTTTATTGTCTTCATTGTTAGTTTCCACATGCCTAAAACAACCTCAAGCTAAATCTAAAAGTTGATGGCTAAATAAGAGCGTTTGAGAAATTGTGCAAGGCATACAGTAATAGTCCGAATAGTCGATTAATCGTTTCATTAATCGATAGATTAATCGATTATCAAATTAGTCGTTTCATTAATCGATAGATTAATCGATTATCAAATTAGTCGTTTGTTGCAGCCCTAATCACAATGTATTTGTCTTTCTCTTCTTACAGTTGTTGCAAGTCTTCTCATACTCGGGTTGTCTGGGGCAACAAGGAAGGATACAGCAGGTAATCTGCATCCCAACACGTCTTTCTTTACTACTTATATGCTCCTTCCACGGCTTTAATCTCTCACGTGCTGCTTCTCTCTTTGCTGAATAGCGAAGAACAACTCGGGCGTGAAGCCTGCGGGTCAATGTGGAACGTGGGTGAAGGAAGCAGAAGGAGGGATCTTCACTTCTCCCAATTACCCAAACAAATACCCTCCGACCACAGAGTGTGTTTACATCCTCGAAGGTAAATACATGTGTTGCCTAAAACCAATCCCGCAGTAACTTCTTAGCGAGCGATCAAACAGCTCGTTAAACCAGCTGGTGGTTATGAGATATTATTAGACAGATCAGATAATCACAACATGTAGCGGCTAATCACTTTCACAGCTGGGTGTCTGGGAGATGAATTCACAAACACGGGGTTGGAGGTGTTGAGCGCGAGGGCGTGCTGATAGTGCGTTCATCAGTGAAAGCATGACTAATACCCCCCCCCCCCCCCCCCTGCTGTGCCGGTGGTAATTATTTCCATTGTGTCTTCCAGCACCACCACGGCAGTGTATTGATCTGCACTTTGGGGAGAATTATTCAATCGAGTCCTCTTGGGAATGTAAATTTGACAACATCGAGGTTCGGGATGGACCCTTTGGCTTCTCTCCGATTCTGGGACGGTACTGCGGCCAGCACAGCCCGCCGGATATCAGGAGTAGCGGCCGATACCTGTGGATAAAATTTGTAACGGATGGTGAACTGGAAGCCGTGGGATTTTCAGCAAGTTACAACTTCACTGCAGGTACTTAACTTTTTATCCTCACTGCTCTTGTCAGTTCACTCCTCTCTTTGTGTGCTGCTTTATGGCTCGAGCAGCGGATGAATACCAAATGGGGAAGTCGCCCTCGTGGGAGTTTCTTGCAGGTGTATTGATTGTCTGTCTGCATACACTCACTATTTCCATTGGCTATATACTAGGCTTGTTTGAGACAAGCAAGACCTGCGCAGACCTGCGCAGACCTGCGCAGTTGCGATCAACGTCTTGCTAGTGCGTTGCATGATGGTTAGTCATTTTGTCCGACTTGCTCTGGAGGCTCGCCCACATGAGACTTTGAAATCTCGCGGGACAAAGACGCCCGCAGCCTTGAGAGCGAGGCGAGGCGAGTTGGCGCAGTTGCTCTCCACGAGCTGCGGAAGCGAAATGCTTGATGGGAAACGGCTCGCTGGTATCTCGAGCTGAGCGCTCATTGGTGGGTTTTACCACGTGCTGCTGATGAAGCTCTCCCATTGGCTGGCAAAAGTTGTTGTTTTGTGTCAGTTTTACGTCGCCACATCCATTCCCATTTTTCATCATTGTTCCACAATGTTTATCATCATGAAATTAATATCTATATATTTTATACTATACTGCTTACCGTTTTCATACTTTATATATCTTAGCATATTCATCACACTGTTCATACTGCTCACAGGCTGATATCTAGTGTATTCATACACACTGTTCATACTGCTCAGGCTGATATCTAGTGTATTCATACACACTGTTCATACTGCTCTCAGGCTGATATCTAGTGTATTCATACACACTGTTCATACTGCTCTCAGGCTGATATCTAGTGTATTCATACACACTGTTCGAAATGTTACCGTTTTGAAATATGCTTTTATTTTGAGTTTTCTCATGACAGTTAGAGTATAAGGGACAAACCAGGGGACTTTACTTCCTCTTGACACCGTCGGTTATTTACAAAAAAGCACCTAAATATATTGTTATTGTGCTTCTGTCTTTCTGTGTCTTTCATCTGCCCCGTAAACTCCCTCCCCGCTCGCTCTCTTCTCTTGATCGCCCTCTCTCAGAGAACACTTCACTGCCCGCTTCATTGTAGGATTTCTCTACTTTAGTTTGACCATCTCTGTTATAAGTTATGGAATACTAAATAAATAAGTAATTAGATACCTTACCGTTACTGCGCTCATAAAGAATGATAAGAATAATGCGTATTGAACTAGTTTAATTAATTATGAGTGTATTTAAGGCACAGCAGTTACAATGGTCAAACTACATTAAAACAGAATTGTCCGCATTTGTCTTTAATAGTTACTAACATTAGATATGTTAATGAGATATGGACCGCAACACTTTTTCTAGTTTAGAATAGCCCCTCCAAATGTCTGTGCACGTCCCTGCCAACAAACATGATGGATGAATGCATTTCCTTTTATTCTTGCGTGCGTGCATGAACACTTTGACATCAGCAGTGAAAAACATAGTTATGGTTATTCCTCAGAAAAAAGGCAACATCAAACTCAGCGCCTCCTCTGCGTCATTTCAGATATTCTCCTCGTTAAAATCAACTTCGAAACTTTCCCCTTTCACTCAGACACAATCTGTTCTCCCGTTATAACACACCAATGATGTGACTTCATATATCAATGAGTAGGTGTTGACTCTCTCAGCTTCAGAGGAGAAGCCAAAGTTACTGAACAAGCACTCAATGCAGTTTGCACAGTGTGCTGGAAACTGACTTTGCATTCTTCACCACCGACATCGCATATATACTCCTGACTTTCTCCCACATTGTGGCACTTTCAAGAGCAACGACATTACTTTCAGTTCCAGCGACGGAGTCCTTTAACACGTCTTTTACACTATCGCAGGAAGTGTGAATACAAAAGCTTTATGTCAGCAGAATTCTGTGGTTATTTAGGGATTTTAAGGGAGTTTGGTTCGTGTTAGATGTTTGTGTGTTGTTCAGGTTTCTGTCTCTTTATACTTCCTTTTTATTGTCTGGGACTCTATTCTCAAGCTTCAGATAGCAGATAGATACACGTCTCCATAGTGTCTTGTGATTGTACTTACAATTATTTGAATGGCCTCAACATAAAGTTAGCAAATGAACACTAACAGTTTCTATGATATTTATCTCCAAACCGTGAGTCCCAATCCCCCCATGATTTGGCAGATACTTGGTACAGTCTGATTGGTTACTTCCTGTATTTAAAGTCTCTGCTTTTGGACAAGATGTTCCTCCAGCAGCAGAGACACCCTCAGCACTAACTCAAAGTTCAATAGACATAAAAACAACTTAACGCAGATTTATCCGTATATGTTGTCTCAAATTATTGATAGCTGCATACGAACTCTGCATTTTACATTACTCTTATGTCTGGTAATACACTGCCACTTCTCGGCCCCCTCAACATATATTATTGCAAGTTAAAGGTGGTATCTTTTGAATTGAGCTCAACCTTACACTTTGGCTCTTTCTGCCTGTCTTGTAATGGCCAAAAGGTGGAGTTTTGTTTGCATGCAGGAAAAAGCTTAACAGGCCTGCTGTGCTACTTCTGGTTGCTAAGCTATGATTGGATTCAGTTTAATGTAATTTTCTGGGTAATATACTTGAGTGTTCTTTTTCCTGGGCGCCCATCCTGAGGGAGGTTGTTCCAGCACGTCCAGCGGGGAGGAGACCGAGGTAGACCTAGGACCAGGTGGAGGATTATATCTCGCTCGATGCCTGGGAGCGCCTTGGGACCCCCAGTCAGAAGCTGGTATTGATTGAGGGGAAGGAACGTTTGGGGCTCTCTGCTGGTAACTGCTACCCCGAGAACTCCGACCACGGATAAGCGGAGAAGATGGATGGATGGATGATATATTTTTCCAAGCCAAACAAGAGACAAGAAGGATTTTACTGTATTTCTGTATTTGTCTAAAGATTACCTTAAACCAGTGGCCACCAACCTTTTCAAGCCCAAGAATCCCCTCCCCTTGGTGAAAGGCGGGATTACCTATTGCAGAATTGAGTGAAAAGGACGACCCAGACAGGGCTCCAATTTGAGGCCTTTATGTCGGCATCTGAATTACATCAAATCATTTGGTGCAACTTCCAATTGATTAAACCAAGAACACAACATAACTAACATGTCAAAAAGGATAAATATATATATTTACATACCTATCATTTTAAGTTTCATTCATTCATTTCCTTCATTACAATTCCTAATATAAATGTATGTCGCTTATTTTCCGTTTGAGTGAATGAGTAGGCCTGCACTATTTGTGACAGCACAAAGAAAAAACAACATCTTGCAGTGAGCAGATAGCATAACGTGCCATTTTAACCGTGAGGCTTATCCACTGAAGCTTCAGCAAGTGCAACATTAACATTAACATGAAACTAGTTATTTGTAACACAATTCTTACAAATTCTAACACATTATTTAATCCGTGCATAAACCATTGGTGCGTTACACGGGACGCGATGCGACTTTTGGGGGCAGCGCGATGACATGAAGTCAATGCAAAGACGTGGACAGACGCGGTTGATGCGAGTGACGCGTTCGTGCAGTAGCCAATCAGCGGTGAGGATCTCAGCCTGCCGTCACGTTGAATCAGAAAACCAAAACATCAGCCGTTAGCTGTTAGAGCTCACGCTCACAGCTCCTCATATCTGTTCAGAAACTGGACAAAGTGAAAACATAGTAAAACCACAGACTGCCTGTGTCTGGCGAATACAGTCGCTGCTTTATTATGTCTGTAGGCCGTTGTTGTGAGTGTGGACGGAGCGTATACAAACGTTAGCTTAGCCGATCTCCATTCAGAAACACGCATTTTAAAAGGTGTTTGCCTGCCGTCTGTCTGCACACTTGTTGTCAATCAGTATGTAGTTATTCCGGCCTATCTTTGAAACGTATATTTCAATGAAACCACGGTAAAATATGTTCATTTGTTGTGGTTGGATCTACCATATGTGCAGTGAGTTCAAAAATATGCTAGCATCGCTTGAAGTCAGTCTATTATTTTTCGGGAGCGACAGGGAATGTCTCAATGACAACGTCAATCAAGTGGCACCTGCTAACGCGGTGGTGGATGATAGGCTTACGTCTAAAAACATTATTAAAAAAGAAATGGGTGCGCAATCTACCCGCACCACACTGGTTGGTGACCACCGTACTTAAACGCTACACAACTAAATAAACATGACAAACCTTGACTTGCCGAGGCTTTGGGCAGCACAGGGCTGAGTCTGTGTGGGCAGAGATTCTGGCTTCACTCCCCAAACCTCCATCCAAGAAAGAGATCTGTGTGTTGCTGACATTGGTGACTCTTCACTAGGGGTGTTAAGGCCACAGAGTGTCAACTCCACAGGGTCTATAGCGTCACCTCCCACCCCCCTACCAAGTGGCTAATGAGGGCAAATGACGAATCACACAGTCAGTTTAACTCGGGGGCTTGTGCACAGAGCAGATTGCACAGTGTATGTTGGACCAAGACACCTGTGAAGTGTCCTTGATGCCATATCATATGGAGAGGAGGGTAGAAGTAACACACATGTAGGAAACAGGAAGTGCTTTTAAAAATCGCCGCTCGTAGAACTACTAATGACGAATTACACAGTCAGTTGAACGGAGTGTATGTGGACCAGGACACTTGTTAGAGCCAGTATTTCTTTTTTATAAGAAAGGCCACCTAATTGTGACGTCTGTTTGTCAACACACTATAAAAGACTACAATTCCCACGGCGCCTGCGCTAAATGACGGGGTGGAAAGACGCCGTGGAGGAACCGTTTTAACCGTCCAATTACTATGAAGTGATATAAGGCCTTATACAGATTTATTTGGAGTTGTGCAGATTTGTTTTGAATATTGTAAAGGTCTTTGTTGGCATGTTAAAAGTGTGTTTGTTTTATTTTGAGCAAACACATCGCATGACATCATCTAATCCAAACCATCTCTTCGACTGTAAGCAGGAAGAAAACGTTGTTAAAAATGTCTGTTTAAAGCGTTGAGTGGCTTGAAAGAAAAACAAGGAAGGAATCCACGACAACACCGGTGAGGCAGCGGTTCATATGGAGAGAGGAGGGGAGAAGTTACAACAAGCAGTTGCTGAAACGTGTTTTTGAATCGCCCCCTCGTAGAACTACTCAGACAGAAACGTGCAGACCCGGCGCTCCGGTTCACAGAGAGTGCGCGGCCCCTCGCGGGCTCAGATTAATTGCTGGATAATGCCACGTGATGACAGATGAGGTGCAGCATCGAGGAGACGAGAGAGATAATGTTGGCAGCTCAAGTGAAAATTAGTATCGAGCGCTTTCAAGTCCTTAAAAGAAAATATGCTAGAATCAAACATTGGAGTTTATCTGTCAGCGCTTTGTTCAGACTGTGCACGTGCACCAGATATCTGAGCAGTATTATGTCTCTATTGAAAGGAATGCATCTGATCTAATTATGCATTGTGTTGCGGTTCCTTTTCCATTCCTCACCTGAATGTCACAGATGTTGCCTCCGCCTGTAAGTTGTGATGTGCGCGCTTGCAGGTATTAAAGCACATCTGACCTTCTCTGCGTTCTCGCACTGTAATGAAGAGGATGCGACTTAAAGAGAAGAGAGACATGGCCTTTAATCATAGGGTTACAGTCATTGTAAAGTCATTACAGCGAGGACAATAATACTTAGGAACCTCCTTTGTCTTTGCATGTTCAAAGGAGATATACGCCATTACATGCGAGCATATGAAACTCAGCGTTACCTTCATTCAAATCAGATTTTAAAAATATTTCAAAACACTTCGGACAATGCCTGTGCAACAATTCAACATTTGTATGTCGAAGTGCAATACAGCTAAATGGATCCAACTTTGATCATTTGCTGGGCTTGTTTGTGCTTAGTGCTCTGTGGTACTTTAGGTGTCAAACTCAAGGCCCGGGGGCCAAATCCGGCCTGTGATTTCATTTTCTGCGGCCCCACAAGAGCTTGCAAAGAATATAATATGTTTATTATACGGTTGCGGGCCGATTTACAGAAGCACGTTGCCCATAAACTACATGTCCCACAATGCATCTGAAATGTTACCTTTTTTCTCAGAATTTGACTTTTTTTCAAAATGATACTTTTTTTTTCAAAAATGTCACTTCCTTTCTCCGCCAGAATGTGGCTTTTCTTTTTAAATCATTTGTGACATTCTCACTGAAAAACTTGCAATTATTTTCTGCTTTCAGACGGAGTTAATTATGAAGTTATTACCCTATCCGATAATAATCCAATGCAGAGGCAGTAATGTAATATAATACGTTATTTTATATATATTAAATATTTATATATGTATTTTTATATAGTCTTAAAGTTACAACCGGTCAATCAGTCTGTGGCTATAAGTATGGTTGTATTGTCTCTTGCTTTTACATTAGTGTGCTATATAAATAAAGTGGAAGTTACATTTTTCCTTTTCGGCTTCCTTTACCCGCGTCACTTGAACGGGGTTTATACGGCATGCTGCAGTGCAACCGAACAAAGGCACCTCCACACAAGCCACAGGTGGTGTGTGTGCTTTCATCTGATGGACACATGTTCCCAGCTGCTCCAGGTGCTGGGCCTGATAAAGGGAATCTATCCCCAGGGACCCCGACAGCCAACATAGCATAGCGAGCTCAAAATGCACCGTGTGGTGAAGCGACCTTCCCTTGTAATGTGGGTCCTGCTTAATGAACTACGAGGCGCCTTGAATGACAAATAAATGGTGTTTGTTTAGCCGACACACACTGCTCAATGCATCGCTAATAAGGTTCATTTGAGTCCCAGCGCGCAGCAGGAATTAGCCAAAGTGTTTATCCACTCCAGCGCTGTCCCCTGTTACTCTGACACACAGTGACACAAAGAGGCTGGACTCACTCATCAGCTCCGTGCCAAGTGAGCACGATGCAGTCAGGAATGACTTTCTGTTTTGGATATGCTGCGGGGAATATGCTTCCTCTGACGGGTAGTCTGAAGTGAAGCTTATGAGTCTTGGTGCTTGAAAGAGAAGCAGAGAAACGTGAAGTCAAAGCTGGGAAATGAGCAGTCATGAAAAACCTTTCTTAATGCTCGTGCACACATCGTATATTTGGGTATCTGAGTGCCTCCCGATCAACAAATCATAATAACTGACAAACCAGTCAGTGTTTCAAGATTCAACAAGACGATCTTTATTTAACTTCTAATCATACATTTAAAGAGAAAGAGAAAAGAGAAGAAGATCGACTGGGCTGTTAATGTGTGTTACAACCTGGCCGAAGGCTGGAACACTAGGGAGGCCACACAGAGTTAAACGCCAAATATCTGTTTATTTACCAGGTTATATCTTTGCATCCCGCATCTCCACGACCACGGCTGGCGCCAAAAAGCACTTCATGGGTCAGAGTAACCTCATCTTCCAGAGTTTTTACCTGTGAGGAAATACACCACTGCTATCTGGAATTCAATTATGAGTCCAAATGTAATGCGTTCAGGGTTTCAGTTGAGTCTTCACAGATATTACGGACGTGGGATTGTCTCGTAAATCACGATCCATGTTGTGTAACTGTTAGTTAGCAAAGTGGCAAAGCTCTACCAGCTACTGAGTGGTGATTTGCATGGGGATACATTCAAATTCATATCTTATGCATTTCAGATTCAGGAGATACAGATGTGAAAATTACCAACAAATAAAAAGTAATTTGGCAGCACATCTTAAAGGTGGGGTAAGTTTGAGAAAACCGGCTCGAGTTTGAAAATACACAGCCGGAACAAACCTGCCACTTCCTCACAGAGCCCCTCCTCCAACACACAGGAAGGCGCACATGACCAATGAGGGGCACGAGGTAAGTGTGGTGTGAGGTTTTAGCGCTAGTATCCTGCTAGTTGTTGTGTTTGTAGTGTTTGTCCATCTGTCTTATTATGTTAATGCCTCCCTCTCTTTCCAGGTGTCTGCACTTCCTGTCCGTGTGTCACCTGTTAGACTGATTGTTGTGTGTGTGTGTGTGTGTGTGTGTGTGTGTGTGTGTGTGTGTGTGTGTGTGTGTGTGTGTGTGTGTGTGTGTGGTGTGTGTGTATATAGTCCTTCTCTCCCTTTGTCTTGTGTTGGTTCGTCTTTTAGTCATATCCATGCCTGTTTACTAGAGACCTGTTTTTGCATTGCCTAGTCGAACCTAGTGATTCTATGGAGAGTCCTAGTAGAATCCTAGAAGTTATTATTGAAAAGCTTTAAATAAAGAATATTACAAAGCAACAGAATCGAGCATCTGAGTTCTTATGAGCCCATCGTGTCGGTTTGTGCCCAGATGGAAGGCTGACAGGCAGGTCGGCCATCCAGTTACTTTAGCCGGGCCGGCTCAGATGATTGGTCGTGCTTTTTACAGGACTACGGCTTCCACAGATGATGTTTTTTTTATGGATTTTTAAATCACTTCAGATATTCATTGCTATCGGATGTTAAGAGCATTCCATTGAATATAACAAGAAGTGTATCTCGAGCCGGTTTCTCAAACGTACCTACCCCACCTTTAAGTCCCCGAGTGGGACATTGGCAAGATATAGAGAATAGAAAGTAGTTGCTTTGAAAAACAACGCCATCTTATCCAACCCTGAGAGCTACCTCTGCAGAGGGGTGCCATATTTTTCCTATGAGCCAATCAGAGCAGAGCATTTTGGGGCGGGGTTCTTAAAGAGAACATGGAGCCTTTAACAAAAAAGTGAACACAGTTAATAAAAACAATTTTAATAAACAACTTTTAGAAGATTAAAGCTTGACACCATGTTCTAATACCAAAAGCACACGTATGAAACTTTCAGTGAATATAAAGCAGCAAACGGAGCAGTGGATGTTTAACGTATTGATATGTTTACCAGCCCGTGTGAAGTCGTTTGAGCTGCATTTTAAACGTCCGGCGCCCATTTCCCTAAACTGATTACAATTACAAATGTTCTGTTCGGCCGACACGGCACAACAGTTATCTCCGGCCAAACGATAGACCTCCTTAATTAAAAACGTCCGACTTTGAGGCTGCTGTCGAATTAATTATTTCTCTGCGATGCCTCGGCGCCTTTCAGTCAAACAGACAGTTAATACACGAGCGAAACCAGAGGCTGCTGGTAAATTCTCCAGGGCTACTGTTGCGTACAGTGGGCGCGATAAGCCTCATTTGAATAATTCCCATATCGCGCCGCTGTCTTATCTCCGAGTTCACCCATCAGAAACGTGCGGCGTGCTGCTTATAAAGTTGTGAGGCAGCTCTGTTGATCAGTAACCAACTCTCTGCATTGTATGTCGCAGCAGATATTAACGACATCCCCTCAGACTGGAAGATCTATAATAGGCTTTGCAGAGAAACTGACATTTTGAATTATTTTCAGCCATGAAATATCCGAGGAGCCATTCAGACTGTGGGCTTCCTGGGAGTTGATTGCAAGAAAGAGACGGGCGAATAGCTTCAGTTCTGTTTGAGTTGGACTGAATCCCAGGTCCATTAAATCACTCTGTATAACAGATTAGTAGGAGCCTATAAGAGTTCTGAGATGTCCCACTCCCACGCGTATTCTCAAAGTCAGCTTGTCTCTTGAAATATATGCATTACCTGCTGGAAAAACACGTTTACAGCACGGGCCGATCTCTGGGAGCGGATGTAATTAAGAGCAGGACGTTAGAGAGTGTTTATCTCTCCATCTCAAGAGGGTCCTTGTACTCAGTGGGCATAACGTCAAACAAAGACGAGGCCGGTTTATTAAAAGTACATTAAAAGCCGATCCAAATTGTCCACTGTGAACATTAACATGCACACTGAAGGGGAGCGGGTCCAAGACACGCTGCAGCATCTGCAGATGGACACTGTCCGCTGGATGCCAAGACTATTTTTGGGATCCGGAGCGTCTGACTTTTCCCTGGGCTCTGATCAGCTCTGTCATCAGGTGTGAGAGCCGCTACACACACACACACACACACACACACACACACACACACACACACACACACACACACACACACACACGCACACGCACACGCACACCAGGAAGGAAATGGGTCTTTCTCACTTTTCTGAGGAATAAAAGGGAGGAAAATGGCTTCTTCACTTTACCTGTCTGTCTTTTTGTAAACATGGAGAGGTGAGGATGATAACCTTGACGTGATTGGCTGTCTTTTATAGGTACCACTCAAATACAACAAAGACTTTAGGGCAAGGTTACTTGGTTTGAGAATTGGGACCTCACTTTCTGCCTTTCTGCGTACAATTACGCAGCGTCCACACGGCAGCGTCCGCACGGCAGCGTCCACACGGCAGCGTCCACACGGCAGCGTCGCGTTGAAGCTTGCCAGTGGGCGTGTCTGGCGTGCGACTAACAACCAATCACATTAATCTCCCACCCCGGACACACAAGCACGCGGTTTGATTGGCTTGAGTTTGTACTGGCATATGATTTGATTGGCTAGAGCTTGTACTGGCATATGATGAAACAATGCCTGACGTGTTTTGGACGTAATCTCGTCTTTGTTTACATTAGCAAGCCTCGCTAACACTCATAGCTAACCTGTGCTGGAGAGCACACGTGTTTAAAAAGCAGGAAATAAAAAGGAACTCACCTTGTGATAAACCTGCAAGAGAGAAAGCATTTGAGCTCCATACTGTTTCAGAAATAATCTTTGACGTGGTTTAGAACAGGATGGCGTTTTATCACAGCAGAATTTAACTTTATCTCCGGTAGAATTCTGATCAGGCATTAGCTCCGCCTCCTCTTTTTTTTTTTTTCAAGCTAAGGACCCAAAATCCGCGTTTCTCTAACAGGGCTGCAGAAGAGGGGTTTGAGCAGTTTGAGGCGTGGCTACAACGGGGGATCTGTTTGGTATTTTAAGCAAAACACTTCACAGACATGTTTTGTATAGGTATGGCCCGACAATATATGTTTCCAATATAGCATGATGGGTCCACTTTAAGGGAAGGCTACTTTGCTTACATTTTACTCGACTACTTTGGTCTGCTGGCTTTAGGTCCCTTTTAATATATTTACCATCCTCTTCTTGTTGTGTGAACACCATGTATCTCTAGATGTGTTGATGTTGAATGTTGTTAATAAAGTGAAAGATTAAGTGTTTCGTTCAGGTTTGAGTTTGAGTTGATTGTAACCGGATCAAAGCTGGTAATGAGCAGCATCAGGATGACAGCATGCTTTGGTGCTTCCTATTTCTCCCGCACTTCATTTCATTCTGCAGCCTTTCTCATGTTTGATCTCGCTGATAGAACTCTGACATGTGATTAGCGTGGGTTTGTTTATTCCATTTCATATCTCATTGCCTTTTTCTGCTTACCTTTCCATTGCGCGGCATTTCTCCACGAGATGCAATGCATTCTGCTGCTGCGCACACACGAGCGTGTCCTTCTCTACTCCAGTGTGTGTGTGTGTGTGTGTGTGTGTGTGTGTGTGTGTGTGTGTGTGTGTGTGTGTGTGTGTGTGTGTGTGTGTGTGTGTGTGTGTGTGTGTGTGTGTGTGTGTGTGTGTGCGCGTGCGTGCGTGTGTGTGTGAGAGAAGTTTCCAGTGCGTGTCTCAGAAGTGCTGGTGGCGCATTGGCCGGCAGTGAACGGAGGGAGGAGGGAGATCACACATTGACTCTTTGCTTTCCGCGAGGACTCTCCTCCAGTTGGAAGAAGCCGGGAAGACAGAGGGACGCACTCACATCTGGAGCTACAAATAAAACCCAGAGGAAAACACACTTAATTTCGTTCTTTTTCGGTTTGGGTACCCGCGGTGTTTTCCAGTGGATTTTACGCAGCGCTCGAGAGTGGAGGCACGGCTGCGGAGATGAGCGATGCGCGGTGAAGGACCCCCTCTCCGGATACAGGGACCAAACCAGGCTGATATTTTCCCAAAGAAGATTGCAAAGGTGGAGCGATTGGAGAAGGGCTGATGACGGGACTATTAATCCTTTCAGTGCATCAAAAGCACCAACGGGAATTAGAAACGCTTGGATGGAAATCGGGCGAGTGTTTAGAACTGTTTTTGGTTTTATATGAAACTGGTGATTAGTTCATCTGCGAGGACCTTTCTTATTTCCCCTTAAAGATTTTAATAAGGAGTACACCCCCCCCCCCCCCCCCCCGGAAGGTTGCTTGGTATGAGCGGTTTCCCGGAGTGAATTTTCAGAAACTCTCAACTCAATCTCTTATTTCTCTCTTCAAGTATTCCTAAATCTAAATGGAATTAGTTGAGTCTGAAGCCGCTTGTGAAAGGAACAGACATGGTACATGGGCACAGCTTCCATCACGGTAAGACTGCAGCAGATCAACAAGCAGTGCTCATTAAGATCTGATTGCTTGTACCCTAACGAGAGAGAAGTAATCTTTTCATTAAATACAGAGCAACAGCTTAAAGTCAGAATAAGAGCATGCTGATGAAAGTAATATCATGACGGCATGCACTGACTCACTGCAACCTGTAAACTGAAGGTCACCAAGTTCTTGGAGGGCTTCAGGGAACATTATGTTGGGAGGAAATGATGTTCAATAAGCTGTGGGGATTGCATGTGTCAACATTCGTCTCACAGAATCGATTGTATACCGGTATTTATTCATTTTGTAGTACTTTGGGTTATTTTAGCTATATTAAAAGTATTTTTAATTGCATTTTTGTTGTTACTTCTCTCGTTTTTTATGTTTTTGTATTGATTTATTTTTATTTTGAATGATATTTGTATTATTCCCATATTTGTTTGTGTCATTTTTAGGTACTTCTTTAGTTATTTTTTTAAATTAAAACGAATTAAAAGGGTTATATCCTGATTCCTTTCAAAGGAGTCCTTCTGTCAACACACTCTCACTCCCTAAGCGTCCAATAGCGACGTTTGGTCAGTGTCCGTGGCGTCCAATTGTGACGCTCCTATGCTCCTTCTGCGTCATAAAGGGACGCAAATAGTGTTGCTTCTGTTTATTTCTTTTTACACTAAAGGCCCAGTTATTTCATTTGCTATTTGGATATTTTCAGCCATTTTGTCCACAACAGATGCTGTCATGGCTATAGTTAGGTATGTGTGCTTTTTGGGGCAGAAGGTCGAGCACACATGCCAACACACAGTGGGAAATAACACAGAAAAACAGCACGCCTCAGTTGTCCATCACAATTAGGGGTGCAACAACTAATCGACTTAATCGATTAAAATCGATTACCAAATTAGTTGCCAACTAATTCAGTCGTCGATTCGTTGGTGACGTCATCACGTGTGTTTTACACCCCGTTAAGCTCTAACTTTATTGGTCTTTGTATCGGTACTGGAGACATTTAAAAAAGATATGTCATGTATTATTGCTACAAAGACATTATATCGTAGTCTTAGTGTCGCCAACTCGTTTCTAATATGCAAAAAGACAAACAAATGCGTCTATGATGTATTTTCGATCTTTCTCTCCCCCGCCTGCTTGCGAGGGGGCGGGGCAGTTTACACACGGGCAGCTGCAACATGCAGCAACACACACACGTGGGAGATGGCGGAGAGAACGCGCTCCGAGGTGGTTAAACTTTACCCGTCTCGATGTGGAGAATGCTCGTTACCAAAAGTGGAATAAGAGTTTAGCATGTAAGGGCGGTAACACGAGCTATTTGTCTAAACATTTAGCAAAAGTGCTCCACATCCAGACGGAGGAATGCACCGGGTTCCACTGTCTTTCTAGTAGCTCTGTAGCACCGTCCACAGTAACGTGTCCACGTCAGGTGTTATGTATGCTAGCAGAAACACACGGAGCTAACTACATTATACAAACATAATGATTAGAGGTAACAGAGTTATTTGCGGACTTTTTGTGACAGAGCCTTCAGTGTGGCATCTCCCAACCTCTGGAACTCTCTCCCCCCCGAAATCCGCAGCGCCCCAACCCTGGACATTTTCAAAAAAGCCCTCAAAACGCACCTTTTTACCAAGGCTTTCCCTACTGTATAGTTATTTTAATAGGTTTATTTGTCCGCTACTTCCCCCCCCACCCCCTTAACCTGTCTGCCTTTTTTCCCCTACTCCCCCCCCCTACCCGACTTGTAAAGCGACCTTGGGTTTCCTGAAAGGCGCTATAAAAATATTATATATTATTATTATTTAGTTTGTTAAAGTTTCAGCTATTCTTATATTTACAGTTGTGTCATCAGATTATTTAATACGATTTGTTAAAACACTGTTGTTTCTTTTGATGTGAAATATTATTTATTTAATTTGAATAAAAAGCAATGTTAGTTTTGTTCACAATTTAAGTTATTTCAATAATATATTTATTTTGGAATCAAGTATTCATCTTTATTGTCTTCATTGTTAGTTTCCACATGCCTAAAACAACCTCAAGCTAAATCTAAAAGTTGATGGCTAAATAAGAGCGTTTGAGAAATTGTGCAAGGCATACAGTAATAGTCCGAATAGTCGATTAATCGTTTCATTAATCGATAGATTAATCGATTATCAAATTAGTCGTTTCATTAATCGATAGATTAATCGATTATCAAATTAGTCGTTTGTTGCAGCCCTAATCACAATGTATTTGTCTTTCTCTTCTTACAGTTGTTGCAAGTCTTCTCATACTCGGGTTGTCTGGGGCAACAAGGAAGGATACAGCAGGTAATCTGCATCCCAACACGTCTTTCTTTACTACTTATATGCTCCTTCCACGGCTTTAATCTCTCACGTGCTGCTTCTCTCTTTGCTGAATAGCGAAGAACAACTCGGGCGTGAAGCCTGCGGGTCAATGTGGAACGTGGGTGAAGGAAGCAGAAGGAGGGATCTTCACTTCTCCCAATTACCCAAACAAATACCCTCCGACCACAGAGTGTGTTTACATCCTCGAAGGTAAATACATGTGTTGCCTAAAACCAATCCCGCAGTAACTTCTTAGCGAGCGATCAAACAGCTCGTTAAACCAGCTGGTGGTTATGAGATATTATTAGACAGATCAGATAATCACAACATGTAGCGGCTAATCACTTTCACAGCTGGGTGTCTGGGAGATGAATTCACAAACAGCCGGGGTTGGAGGTGTTGAGCGCGAGGGCGTGCTGATAGTGCGTTCATCAGTGAAAGCATGACTAATACCCCCCCCCCCCCCCCCCCTGCTGTGCCGGTGGTAATTATTTCCATTGTGTCTTCCAGCACCACCACGGCAGTGTATTGATCTGCACTTTGGGGAGAATTATTCAATCGAGTCCTCTTGGGAATGTAAATTTGACAACATCGAGGTTCGGGATGGACCCTTTGGCTTCTCTCCGATTCTGGGACGGTACTGCGGCCAGCACAGCCCGCCGGATATCAGGAGTAGCGGCCGATACCTGTGGATAAAATTTGTAACGGATGGTGAACTGGAAGCCGTGGGATTTTCAGCAAGTTACAACTTCACTGCAGGTACTTAACTTTTTATCCTCACTGCTCTTGTCAGTTCACTCCTCTCTTTGTGTGCTGCTTTATGGCTCGAGCAGCGGATGAATACCAAATGGGGAAGTCGCCCTCGTGGGAGTTTCTTGCAGGTGTATTGATTGTCTGTCTGCATACACTCACTATTTCCATTGGCTATATACTAGGCTTGTTTGAGACAAGCAAGACCTGCGCAGACCTGCGCAGACCTGCGCAGTTGCGATCAACGTCTTGCTAGTGCGTTGCATGATGGTTAGTCATTTTGTCCGACTTGCTCTGGAGGCTCGCCCACATGAGACTTTGAAATCTCGCGGGACAAAGACGCCCGCAGCCTTGAGAGCGAGGCGAGGCGAGTTGGCGCAGTTGCTCTCCACGAGCTGCGGAAGCGAAATGCTTGATGGGAAACGGCTCGCTGGTATCTCGAGCTGAGCGCTCATTGGTGGGTTTTACCACGTGCTGCTGATGAAGCTCTCCCATTGGCTGGCAAAAGTTTGTTGTTGTTTTGTGTCAGTTTTACGTCGCCACATCCATTCCCATTTTTCATCATTGTTCCACAATGTTTATCATCATGAAATTAATATCTATATATTTTATACTATACTGCTTACCGTTTTCATACTTTATATATCTTAGCATATTCATACACACTGTTCATACTGCTCACAGGCTGATATCTAGTGTATTCATACACACTGTTCATACTGCTCACAGGCTGATATCTAGTGTATTAATACACACTGTTCATACTGCTCTCAGGCTGATATCTAGTGTATTCATACACACTGTTCATACTGCTCTCAGGCTGATATCTAGAGTATTCATACACACTGTTCATACTGCTCTCAGGCTGATATCTAGTGTATTCATACACACTGTTCATACTGCTCACAGGCTGATATCTAGTGTATTAATACACACTGTTCATACTGCTCTCAGGCTGATACCTAGTGTATTAATACACACTGTTCATACTGCTCTCAGGCTGATATCTAGTGTATTAATACACACTGTTCATACTGCTCTCAGGCTGATATCTAGAGTATTCATACACACTGTTCATACTGCTCTCAGGCTGATATCTAGTGTATTAATACACACTGTTCATACTGCTCACAGGCTGATATCTAGTGTATTAATACACACTGTTCATACTGCTCTCAGGCTGATATCTAGTGTATTAATACACACTGTTCATACTGCTCTCAGGCTGATATCTAGTGTATTAATACACACTGTTCATACTGCTCTCAGGCTGATATCTAGTGTATTCATACCCCACTGTTCATACTGCTCTCAGGCTGATATCTAGTGTATTCATACACACTGTTCATACTGCTCACAGGCTGATATCTAGTGTATTAATACACACTGTTCATACTGTTCACAGGCTGATATCTAGTGTATTCATACACACTGTTCATACTGCTCTCAGGCTGATATCTAGTGTATTCATACACACTGTTCATACTGCTCACAGGCTGATATCTAGTGTATTCATACACACTGTTCATACTGCTCTCAGGCTGATATCTAGTGTATTCATACCCCACTGTTTATTCATCATTCATTCTATATGTTATTCTGTAGATTGTGTACATTACTTTCCACTTCGCTGCTTGTTGCACCTGGTTAGAAGCTAAACTGCATGTCGTTGTCTCAGTACCTGTAATCTGTGCAATAACAATAAAGTTTCTCTTTAAGTTAAACCAAATCATTAAAATAAAATCTATTGTAATGTAATGATTTGGTTTAACCTTATTTATTGAATACATCATTTAAAATGGCAAGATTAAATCAAATTACATCCATGTTGTACACATCATAAAGCTTACAGTGGCAGCTAAAGAGTTAACACAGCAGCAGGTCTGTTCAGTTCATGCTCATTAAGCTTCATGTGTGCGGATCTGAAGGACTGATCCTTTGTAGCCTGTCCACCTATCAGTTAGCAAACATTAAGAGGGAGGAGCATTTATATTGCATCCACTTCATCTGCAACGAAAAACGCCAACGCAATTTCCGCCATTGCAAACCCAGCCAGTCAAGCCGACTCCGAGTCCGAGCTGTCCGACTTAAGACAAGCTTTTTGACACCTCCCCCGGCTGCGATCGGCTACTCTCGTCTACTTTCGAGGCGAGCCGCAATGTGTCTCAAACAAGCCTAGTGTCATTGGCTGGGACACTCTTGTAACAGCGATTTCCTCTCTCTCTGTATCTGCAGTGGTGATTTTAATTCAGTTCAGCACTTTCCAGAGCAGGAAGTAGTTGAGAGGGCGAAGGAAACTAATCGGTATTGTCGAACACAATCTTGGCAATTAGGGTTGTGTGTAAAACCTTGGCTTTCTTAATTCGCCTCATCTATGGTTGAGATCACATTACGGAAGCAAGCGAGAGGATTGATGACAAGGAATCAGGGCATAACCACCATTTAATATTCCTTCACCTCCACTCGACTGGGTTTAATAACACTGTCAACTTTCTTCGTGTGTTTGAGCTTTGAGTGCCAGGAAGCAGGAAGGCTATGTCGATTTGTCTTCACATCCACTGCACCTTCAGGGCGGTTTTACCGTGAGTGTATAGGATGAACACATGTGCCGTACATCAAACTTTCATCCCAAGAAACATGCTACTAGCTGCAGGCAATGCGAAAGAGGTATATAGATTTATCTTTCAAGGCTTTGTGTGTGTGTGTGTGTGTGTGTGTGTGTGTGTGTGTGTGTGTGTGTGTGTGTGTGTGTGTGTGTGTGTGTGTGTGTGTGTGTGTGTGTGTGTGTGTGTGTGTGTGTGTGTGTGTGTGCGCGCTATCAACCTTATGGGGAATTAGTAATACAGAGAAGAAGTGCAGTCAATAGGAATGAAATCTAGTGAGGAATAAAGTGAAGGACCGTGCGCAGTTAGGCAGACGTGCAGCGACTGGTCTGACATTTGCAAGAAGAAGTTAAATTGCTTCTGTGAAACTACACCCAAGTAAAACTGCTCGGTGCATTCAGCGTAAAAGCTACGGGGTGTTTCACTGCCAGATACAATATTTGTCATGCAATTCACAAAGTGGTTGGTGAGAACTTTTCAAGAGGGGTGTAAGGCATGATTATGTTCTCAGTTAAAGTCTGAGATGGCTGTGTGCTGAGGCATGAATCTCCTGCAGCTGCATACACACACAGCGCGATCAACTTTGACTTTAAGTTCATATATTGACAGTACATGCATAAGCTCTTCAGCAGCAAGGCTTGTTGTGTAGCCAAACCTGAGCATATCATTGGATGGATGGCGTTTTAGCTAATGCTAAGTATGCTAACTTACAGTTTGGACATTTTGTCTCAGTTCACCAAGCACTGGGCTAATTGTGCTAATGCAATTGAACTGCCTCTAGAAGTAGCCTTACATCATGTATTAACCAACATTTAAGCTCACTAAATACACTATTTCCTATTTATGTAGTTGCGTTAAAACGTTCATATTGCTAAGCGGCTAAGCTAACCAGCTGCAGCCTCATAGTCACCATACAGACAGTTGTATTCATCTTTTCATCAAGGCAAGAAAGCAAATTAGCATCCTTCCCGAAGATGTGGAACTACTCCGACAGACAGGCTTGTCTGGGGTTTTTTCTCGTGGTGCTAAAAGATAGTCTGCAAAATGGTCTTCTCTAATGGAAGCGACCAAACATGAAGTATATAAAGGCAAGGAAACACCTCACAAAGAACTCCAGAAGACACACAGGAGAGACGATTTGTCATTTCCAGGCCCTGATAGTCAGAGATGAAGCACCCGGACCACATTGTGTGTAACGTATTGTTCCTCCCGCCTGCTTCTCTCGGGAAGCTCATTGAAAATGTGCTGAGAGGAAAGAAAAAAGCCCCGCCTCTCGCCTCGGTAGGAAATATCTGTGGCGTATGATTTACATAATTAAAGAAGATAAAAGCCCTGAATTCTCTCCTCTTGATACTCCGATGTGTGTGTGAACAGTGTCTCCCAGCTGCTCTGCTAACCATGCTAATACAGCCCTGATGAAGGGAGAGCAGGGGGTGAAAGGAATCAGCGTGTCTTTCCTCAGCCACTCGAGGACTTTACATTCTGCGCGCGTCCTCTCAGAGACTCCAGCTCCTGATGACTAATGCGTTCAGTACAGCAGTGACTGCAATCTCACAATATCCATATTACATGTTGAGGAACCTCAGCTTTCAAGACTGCAGCGGCTTTGTGTTGAATGCATGTCAAAGGAAGTAGGAGCTGTAACTCACTCACTCACTCACTCACTTAGTCACTTAGTCCTAGGGATGTGATGTGTCAAACAAATCAGATGACTCCTGCTTGCGTCACACCACAGCTTTCTTACCTCTGCAAAATCAACGTTTATCTTTTCAATATATTTCTGTAAATCATCTGTTCAACTATCCACTCAATCACTCAATCAATCAATCAATCAATCAATCAATCAATCAATGTTTATTTATAGCCCAATATCACAAATATTCCATTTGTCTCAGTGTCTTCACAGTGTGTTCAGAATATCAGTATGACAATACGACACCCTCTGTCCTCAGACCCTCTGTCCTCAGACCCTCTGTCCTTAGACCCTCTGTCCTCAGACCCTCTGTCCTCAGACCCTCTGTCCTTAGACCCTCTGTCCTCAGACCTTCTGTCCTCAGACCCTCTGTCCTTAGACCCTCTGTCCTCAGACCCTCTGTCCTCAGACCCTCTGTCCTTAGACCCTCTGTCCTTAGACCCTCTGTCCTCAGACCCTCTGTCCTCAGATCCTCTGTCCTCAGATCCTCTGTCCTCAGACCCTCTGTCCTTAGACCCTCACATCGTACAAGGAAACACTTCCGGAGAAAACCCACAGTTTAAAGGAAACATGGAGAAAACATGAAGTCCAAATGTTTGGACTACCTATGTTGCAAATGTATTATCTACTACTAAATGTATTATCTACTATTACTAATGAATTGTTCAGGCACAACGAAATGCTCGCAGTGATGAGACTGTCTGGCGTCTGTGTGAGGGTGTAGTGAAGCTCACAAGGCCCCATCTCACAGGATGTGTGTGTCACTCACCTTGTAGGACTTGAAACCAAATAGTTTAGTTGTAACTAATCCGTAAAAAAATGTAATTCCATGTTTAGGCCATTATGAAAAGTGGCTTCTGAGTGCAGCTGTTTTCGTGTTTATTTGTGCGATCTGTGTCCGGATATTTGTGAAGGAAAAACATATTGAATGAACACAAAGCGATCAGCCGGTCTGCATCTCGGGCTGAGGGTTAGCATCAGGTCAAGTGGAACTCGTTAAAGAAGGACATCTGTTGTAAAGTTACCCAGCTCCTCGTCTTGCTAACTCCAGCTAGCCACGCAGTATTAGCATAAGATGGCAAGCTTCGCTCTGCACGTGTGCACTGAACTGCGTCCCTTGTCACTGGTACGTGCCGTGCTTACTGACAAGCCGGCGGATTGGATTTCAATATGCAGATACAAATCACGTGATAACACCAGGTGGAAATGCAGCTTTAGATAAAACCACACAGTCTTATTTGTCTGGCTCTCTGCACGACAATAAGAGCATTACAAAAAGTGGCTATTATTACACTATTAGCGAACCTCGCGAAAATGCCAAGATGCAGAATACTTCAGAGACACTTCACCCCAAAGTGCTCCAGTGGGGATTGTCCACAGTACTGTAAGTCGCTTTGGATAAAAGCGTCTAACAAGTAATAGTAATAGTAATGCCTCCTTCAAGCATCCTGCAGAGCATACTTCACGTGAATAGTAGGAGTCATCATGCACTGCTATTCAATCGAGAATAAAATGCAGTTGAATTGATTCGGAAAGGAAAGCCTGGGAGAGATCTGGAAATCTCAGGCTGAAGTTTGAATGTGCAAAGTAAGTCTTTGTCATTATTCTATCCAGGAGCTCAGCTTGGGGGCAGCTCTAAGGGGAACCTGTGATGTGGGGCTAATGTCGAAAGGCAGTTTGGTTTTACAAAGAGGACCAAAGCGTATCAGCTGTCTGTCACAAAGTGCTGCAGGGATGAGGTCTTCCTTTAACCTCGCTGCCCTGGCTCTCCACAAAAAGCTAATTGGATTCCTTTCCATTGGATTCTGGATTTCTTTCCGAAGATAAGATGTGGAGCTAACCGAAGCTTTTGACTGTTTTCAATCAATCAATGTTTATTTATAGCCCAATATCACACATGTTACATTCGTCTCAGTGGACTTCACAGAATATCAGTATGACAATACGACACCCTCTGTCCTCAGACCCTCTGTCCTTAGACCCTCTGTCCTCAGACCCTCTGTCCTCAGACCCTCTGTACTCAGACCCTCTGTCCTCAGACCCTCTGTCCTCAGACCCTCTGTCCTCAGACCCTCTGTACTCAGACCCTCTGTACTCAGACCCTCTGTCCTCAGACCCTCTGTCCTTAGACCCTCTGTCCTCAGACCCTCTGTCCTCAGACCCTCTGTCCTTAGACCCTCTGTACTCATACCCTCTGTCCTCAGACCCTCTGTACTCAGACCCTCTGTCCTCAGACCCTCTGTACTCAGACCCTCTGTCCTCAGACCCTCTGTCCTCAGACCCTCTGTTCTCAGACCCTCTGTCCTCAGACCCTCTGTCCTTAGACCCTCTGTCCTCAGACCCTCTGTACTCAGACCCTCTGTCCTCAGACCCTCTGTCCTCAGACCCTCTGTCCTTAGACCCTCTGTACTCAGACCCTCTGTCCTCAGACCCTCTGTCCTTAGACCCTCTGTCCTTAGACCCTCTGTCCTTAGACCCTCTGTCCTTAGACCCTCACATCGTACAAGGAAACACTTCCAGAGAAAACCCACAGTTTAAGGGAACATGGAGAAACCTCAGGGAGAGCAACAGAGGAGGGATCCCTCTCCCAGGACGGACAGACGTGCAATAGATGCCGTGTGCAAATTGAAAAGATAATACATTTGCAACATAGGTAGTCCAGATGTTTGGAAATGCACGTGTGTATAATAGGAAGATGAATCCACGAGGATATCGTTTTGTTAAGCAAGCGCCACTTTTATGATTTTTGAAATGCAATCGGCAGAAATGAAAAGCCCTCGTTACCGTAAGAACCAGCTTCATCACAGTGGTAGGATTTTCGATCGCAGCTTAGCTAAAGATGGACACATGTTTGGCATAATGACATTTAATAATCTAATGTAGGCACTTTCATTAATGCATGAATGCTTTAAATGTACAGGTTTGTATTTAATGACATACGTAAAGTTGTAAAACCATAGGTAGAAATCTCTTATGCTTAACAACCTTACTTCTGGGATCTGATCTGGTTCGGGAAACCTGCAGGTCCGCTGCAACTCGGACTACTTCTACATCCAGGATGAAGACTTTTCTTGTTGCCGCTGCTTTTAATTGAGCTATTCACATCTCACACTGCACTGTAACTTTTATTCATGTACCTGTGTTATTCATGTTTTATTATCTTTGCTTGTTAATATTTCGAATGTGTTTAATGTCTTAATAGGGCTGTGCAATTAATCGTATTTTAATCGCGATTACGATTATGGTTTGCGACGATTATGAAAACAGCATAATTGACAAAATACTTTTATTTTGCTGGGTGCGCTTTCGCCCCTCCCTAAAAGCCCACTCGGCCACGTGGGAGTGATATGTGTTGTGAGTGTTCAGCGCGAGCGAAGATGTCAGAACAAGAGCATCAATTAGTTAAAAAGAAGGGTCGCGGGGAGATTCCCAGTCGATCGCGAGATGTGTCTAAAAATAGAACAACAATATTCTGTTTTATCGTTAATGTCCCGTATGTCTTAATGTCTTTTGTGAAGCCCTTTCAATTGCCTTGTGTTGAAAAGTGCTATACATGTAAACTTGCCTTGCCTAACCAAAAATCTGTTTAGAAACCCATTGACCTCGGGACAAAGTAACCTGGAAGGCAAAAGATGCTGACTAATCTCCTACTTGAAGGACCCATTCTTGCACGAATACATGTAGGAAAGCCTGAACAGTAACAAGCCTTAAAGCACAACAAGTTGCCTCCCGCAGATTCACATCCTCTCCGGAAAGCCTTTGTTGCTTTGTGACAGGCATGCTTTCAGACCGTATAGCAGCTCAAAGTGGCGTGTGCAGCAGGGGAAAGAGAGTAGGAAGCATGGTGTGTGTTCTGTGTGTGCAGTCTGAGCAGGATGCAGCTTTTCAGTTCGTCCTTAAACCCTGTGGATGTGCAGATTAAGTGATGTTTCAGCACCTGAAGCCGGGGCACAGCTACTAAAAGCCGAGACCCAGTGGTGGGGCAGATGCTCTATAGATGCTCCGGCAGTATATCTTCGACCCAAGGACTAGTGATACAGTTCCTTTACTGAAAATCTTCTGGGGGACATGAACAATCCATAAACAGAATACTCACGTGGACCATTTCAGCTGCGTCTTAGATGTGATGTAATTCTTGCGACAGTGAAGACATTTTAAAGATGCCTGCGTTGCTTCAGGAAAACATTGAATTGGATTTGTGCAGTTTTTAGTATATAATGTATTTTGTTACCATTTTAGAAGCTGGTGTGGACTGTGGAACATTTCTTGGACCTTTTACTCAGACAATTATCACTGACATCTGAAAATATTAGGTAGGTAGGTAGACAGACAGACAGACAGACAGACAGACAGACAGACAGACAGACAGACAGACAGACAGACAGGTAGGTAGGTAGACAGACAGGTAGACAGACAGGTAGACAGACAGGTAGGTAGGTTGGTAGGTAGACAGACAGGTAGACAGACAGACAGACAGACAGACAGACAGACAGACAGGTAGGTAGACAGGTAGGTAGGTAGGTAGACAGGTAGGTAGACAGGTAGGTAGACAGGTAGGTAGGTAGGTAGACAGGTAGGTAGACAGGTAGGTAGACAGGTAGGTAGGTAGACAGGTAGGTAGACAGGTAGGTAGGTAGACAGGTAGGTAGGTAGACAGGTAGGTAGGTAGGTAGGTAGGTAGGTAGACAGGTAGGTAGGTAGGTAGGTAGGTAGGTAGGTAGGTAGACAGGTAGGTAGGTAGACAGGTAGGTAGGTAGGTAGGTAGGTAGACAGGTAGGTAGACAGGTAGGTAGGTAGGTAGGTAGGTAGACAGGTAGGTAGACAGGTAGGTAGACAGGTAGGTAGGTAGGTAGGTAGGTAGGCAGGCAGGCAGGCAGGCAGGCAGGCAGGCAGGCAGGCAGGCAGGCAGGCAGGCAGACAGACAGACAGACAGACAGACAGGCAGACAGGCAGATGGATGGATGGACGGACGGACGGATATATTAGAGTCCAAAATATTTCTGAATTAGCATTACAAATGATGCTGTGTCGTGCCAAACACAAACTCATATAGTGGACACAAGTTATTGCAGTGAAATAGAAACTGGTCATCAAGCCATTCAGCCTCACATGTGACCCCACAGTGCTTCTACTGTGTGTTTATAATGAATCCAGGCCATGACTAATGTATCGAGATGACATTGATTGATCCACGCGCCTCCTCGCCCCCACCGAGCTGTAACTGGACTGAGAATCATTTAGCAATGGAATGAGTCAAATGGCATTTAAGATTATAGCTGGAAAAGGATATATGGGCCTATCATAAAGGAGACGGGGCCATGAGATCGAACCGAGATGGGCTCAAACTGGAAAATTGGAAATTGAAGCGTAGAGACCGACTCCTGGCTCTGAGGAGGAAGTGAATCTGGCAGAAAGTTCACAGACTTCCCGGATTTATTCTGCTAGTGGCAACACCCGACATGTAAACATGGCAGAAGCTTTTTTATTCAACTGCATCCAATGGAATCCCTGTATATAGTTTCCAAAGTCACCGACCTTCACCAGTGTGGCTGGTTACATTGATTGTTATAATTGACTGTATTTTTAGACACATTTCAACATGATGGCATTGAAATAGCTTTTTGGGAATTTGGCCAACATAAAGACTGCAGTGTGAAAGACTGCCAAGGTGCTTCAAAGATTCAAAGATTCAAGATTCAAAGGTTTATTGTCATATGCACAAAGATACAGTGTCTTCTGACCTGAGCTCCTCCAACAATGCAACATCAAAATAAAAAGTAGTGCAAAACGTCTTTACATGTAAATAGAATATGATATGTAGCATGATGTTAGATCTGGGGCTCTTATTTTGAAATATAACCCAGAGCAAGAGAATAAGTTGAACAAAGACACATTAATAGTTCACAGATTTTCTTTTTCAAACTTGTATTGAGTTAAGTCTGTACATAATGGAGAGACAAAACTGAAACATCACATTGTACTTATGGCTTTTCTTGGCTTATAGCGATGTTAGAAAACACAAGTACAAGATCATAAATAAAATACAATGAAATAATAAAATAAACATCAAACTGAAATTCAACAGTCATGGTTACACAGATCTAGTAATTCGTCTCCTGAAAAGCATACGCCCTAGCCTTTTCCCACAGTGTCATAAACGACCAATTTCTTCCATTTACTCTCAAAAGTATTGACTCTCATTCTAATGATATTTTTCCATTATATACACCTCTCTTATAATATCCATCCACTGGTCTTCTGTAGGTGGCTCGGCCTTACACCAATGTCTGGTTATTGCTTTCTTGCTTGTTACTATCTTAGTTATATATCTATCAGTATTAATCACGCATTCATTTATGTTTCCAAGGTTTAAAATGGTGCATTCCTTGGGTATCGAATAACCCAGAATGTCTACAACAGTTGCGTGTATATTTTCCATCCATCTTCTCCTCTTATCCGTGGTCGGGTCTCGGGGGTATCAGTTCCAGCAGAGAGCCCCAAACGTTCCTTTCCCCTCATCAACCAGCTCTGACTGGGGGGTCCCAAGGCGCTCCCAGGCCAGAAGAGATATAATCCCTCCTCCTGGTCCTAGGTCTACCCCTTGGTCTCTTCCCAGCTGGACGTGCCTGGAACACCTCCCTAGGGAGGCGCCCAGGTGGCATCCTAACTAGGTGCCCGAACCACCTCAACTGGCTCCTTTCGACGCGAAGGAGGAGCGGCTCAACTCCGAGTCCCTCCCTGATGACCGAACTTCTCACCTTATCCCTAAGGGAGACGCCAGCCACCCGGCGGAGGAAACCCATCTCGGCCGCTTGTATCCGCGATCTGGTTCTTTGGGTCATGACCCATCCTTCATGACCGTAGGTGAGGGTAGGAACGGAAATGGCCCGGTAGACAGAGAGCTTTGCCTTCTGGCTCAGCTACCTTTTCGTCACACGGTGCGGTAAAGCGACTGCAGTACCGCTCCCGCTGCTCCGACTCTCCGGCCCATCTCACGCTCCATTGTTCCCTCACTCGAGAACAAGACCCCGAGATACTTGAACTCCTTCACTTGGGGTAAGGACTCATTCCCTACTTGGAGAATGAGTATATTTTCCCAAAAGGTATTTTAGTTTATGGCATTCCCAAAACACGTGTGTGTGATTTGCCTCTCTACTAACCGCCAACATGTGACCGAACAAACCCTCAGGACTTTGTAAAGTTGTGACGTAACAATACAGTAATCAAAATGGATGTCTTACCGTAAGAAATCGTGTTCAGGCTCTTTCTTCTGTGATGCCTTTCAACCTAAATTCAATAACGATGAATCCAAACCAAGTCCCACGCTACTCTGTCTCCTGAGGCACTGGGAGTTAAAATTAATTTTCCACGGCTCAGGATTCACAAAGGAGTGATAGATGGAATTCACGAGAGAGAGAAATCTCCTGTGGTGCTTTTTCTGATGCCCAAGATCCCAGTCTTCCTCCCGTGTGTTCAGCACTACCCACTGTTTCTCTGATTGTCACGGCTCCGTCTTTTCCCTACGGAGAAAATGTGTAGGTGCACTTCACCCCGAGCGGAGGCAACGCTCCTCGTGTGGAATGAATCTTCGCCCGAAGTGATGCGATGTGAAGCGTCAAAAAGAAATGGAAGAAATCAGGTGTGTTAACTTTCTTCAGATGCCTCGTCTCAAAGATCTGATCGTGCACAAAGACCCAGATGTAGTCTTTCCACCTCCCGTTGGAGCCCATCATTACGCTTTTGTCTGCCCACATTCCTCTTATTTCCAAAAGGATATTGTGTGCTCGCACGTGGATGAATATGAGAATAACATTTGAGTTTAGCAGAAGCAGAGGTGGAAGAAGTATTCAGATGCTTTAATTGAGTGAATGTACCATTATTTAAAGTCCTGCATTCAAAATCTTACTCTAGTAAAAGTGCTAAAGTATTGTCAGCTATATACTATAAGTGTAAGTAATCTTTCTGCCTGAAATGGCCTAAATGTGTGTATATCATTATATTTTTTATATATGTGACATTTCTAGATCATCAAGTAGCATGGAGATAAAACAAATCTGACTGAAGAAACATTTCAATAATTTGACTCGTTAGTGACTTAAAGAGTTACATTTTTGCAGATGCATTTTGTTAAAAGTAGCTAAAGCTGTTTAATGGAGTACAATTACACGTCTTAAGTAGAAGTATACATTTGCATTAAAGTACCTCAACATTGTGCAGTACTTGAGTAAGTGTACTTAGTTACTGTACTTCCCCCCTCTGAGCAGAAGTCACCCTTCCCTCCACGCTGCTCAATTAATCGTATTTTAACAATTACAAAAACAATGTAATCCAAATAAAACCATTATTTCTTCATTATTATTATTATTACTTTTTTTTTTTAATTGGTTTTTCAGTTGAATTATAATAGATTACATTTTTTAATTTTTTTATTTTTTATTTAGAGCGCTTTTACAGGTGCTCAAAGCGCTTTACAATTACATATAATAATAATAATAATACATTTTATTTCTATAGCGCTTTTCTTGAACCCAAAGACACTTTACATTTGGGAGCGAGGGTAGACAAACAAAACAAAAACAAAGCCAAAAAGAAACAAACAAACAAACAAAATAAAACAGAAAAGCAGTCAGGAGGAAGTTGGTTGAGAGGGGGGGGGGGGGGTTATGGATACAGAGTTGGGCGGGACTGGAACAGGGTGAGGGACTCAGACTCACGGAGGTCTAGAGAACTGCAGTGACGCGTCCTAAAACCCGGAAGTAAGTTAGCATTTTTACCACGTCCGGTTCATCGATAAAAAGCAATTCCTCCAGAGGGTTTTGGAAAATAGCTCCAAATAAGTGTTCGACACAAATTGAAGAGACCGATCACGTTTTGTTCTACGACATTAAATCCATCAGCAGTGACCCCGCTGGCGATTTCTGAAGAGTTGACGTGTCTGAAAAACGATGGTTGTTACCGAGCGGCTGAATAGGACTACAGAAGTCGTCCAGGCCGTTTTACGTCATTACGCCGAACACGTGAACACTCCTCCAAGTTAGTTTCTGTTCTGCTTGAAAGCCAGTCCCTGCCTCCTGATGACTGTTCAAACACTTCAACTCGTTCCAGTTAGAGTCTGTGTGTTTGAATATGGATCTGAAGTCGGCGTGATGTTGAAGCAGCGACCCTGCTGTAGCTCCTTTATAGCATAGCGTTAGCATTTTGCTTCTTGCGACTAGATTTATGATTAGATAATTATAAAAGTAGGGTCGACATGTGGAGATTATCCGGCTGAACAAAACGTGACCGTCTCTTAAATGTGTTTCAACCACAGACCTGATTTCCAAAATCCTATGGAGAACTTGCATTGCGTTTTTGACGAAGGAACCGGAAGGAGTTTACATCCGGGTGTTAGGACGCGTCCCTGCGGTTCTCTCTTGGGGGAGGGAGTTCCAGAGCTCCGGAGTCTGGCCTTGGGGATGGAAAGCAAACCGGCTGAGGTGGATCTGAGGGACCGGGGTGGTCGGTAGAGGATGAGGAGGTCAGTGAGGTAGGGGGGGGGGGGGGGGGGGCAGATGGTGGAGGGCTTTGAAAACCAGGAGGACCAGGAGTTTGTATATTACACATATTAGACGTCTTGCCCAAGGACACAAGGAATTATACTTAAAGTTCAGGGTAATCAACTGTTAAAAACATACTGTTCACATTTTTTCTCTCCAATAAATTAATGTTTTCAAAGTAAATGGATAGTCGTTTTTCATAATCGTGATATCAATTATTGACCCAAATAATCGAGATTATGATTGTTGCCATAATGGAGCCGCCCTACTCCACGCTGCGTCTGTGAAAGACGAGTAAACGGAGTGAGTTAGCATTGCAGGCACACCTCCTGCAGCTGTGGAAGAGGGCCGCCTCCCCCCGCTCTGCTCACTCATCCCTCTGTCTCTCTTCTTCCTTTTTTTGTTGCCAACACGACCTCTTTGCTTCCCTCCTCCCCTCCCCCCCCCACATGCCAGAGTCATGCTCTCTCTGCGTGTCCTGCAGCAGATCCACGTGAAGCGAGATGTCGCATTCATCATGTTTTACACGTGGGGCTCCAGGAGACTCAGATATGCAACCCTCAATGTCCACATGAAGGACGATGCGAGTGTTTGACAACCTGGTTCTTATGTTTCGGCCATTATCTTTATCCGCAACATTTGTATTTTACCTCATAGGGAATTCTTTTTAATATGAATGACTTGACAAATGATAAAAAGACGATGGTTTTGCGGTATATAATTTGTTGACACCCCCTTGGTCTCCTATTTACTATATGATGTCTGTGTATGGGGACATAAGCTACGTCTGTCAAACTGTGAATTAAATTAGCAACCAAGCTAACCATCGTGCTAATTGATAATGACTGACAACGTAACTTAATAAGCTCGGAGAATTTGCTCGCCAGCTTCAGTCTTGTTCAGAGCTTCACATCTCCAGACGTCTGGATGAATGCCCCTTTCTTTCCGGTGCTCCTTTCTACTCTGAAATCACTCCGACCCGCTCGGCACAGAAGTCCCGGCACAAAATGTTCACGGTCGTATCAGACGATGAGCCTTCACTCCGGAGACGAGCGGTTTATCGCCCGTGGAACTGAACTCTCCGTCCACCTGCGAGGGCTGATACTCGCGTCCTCTGGATGTTTCTGACGCCCCTAGCCAATTACCTTTCAGATCAATCAGCGCTCGGCCTGCCTCCTGCCTCCTGCCTCCTGCCTCCTGCCTCCTGCCTCCTGCCTCCTGCCTCCTGCCTCCTGCTTCCGGGTTTATTAGTGGCCTGGTTTGGGGATTGGAGTGAATGGTATGTTGTATATATGTTGCATGAAATATAATGTACGAGTTAAAACTGTAGAATTAAGAGTGTCAAGGTAAAACGAAAAGGCCATCTTTAGTAGGTTCAGGAAAACTATTCTTCACATTCTCTTTACAAATGGATCGGGTACGAGTAAAAACTACCCTCACACTTGCTATTAAACTAACATGTGGGGGTTAATGCAATGCAGGGAACGCGGCCTTGGACACGTGTACGGAAACATATGCGAAAAACGGTTACAACAAAGAATCGGGGGGGTTGTTTATCGTCCTTCACGTAGGTCAACCAATAAGGAACGAGAAGTCTTTAGATCAGGGGTGTCAAACTCAAGACCCGGGGGCCAAATCCGGCCCGCGACATCATTTTATGTGGCCCGCAAGAGCTTGCAAAGAATATAATACGTTTATTATACGGTTACATGCCACTTTACAGAAGCAGGTTGCCCATAAACTACATGTCCCACAATGCATCTCGTTTTGTGACATGCACACCGAAGAGACTTGCAATTATTTGCCCTGGACTTCTGCTTTCAGACGTAGTTAGTTATTACCCCGATAATAATCCAATTCAGAGGCAATAATGTAATATAATACATTATTTTATATATATTATATATTTATATATGTATATTTATATAGTAACAACCGGCCCTTTGAGTGCAATCATAATGCTAATGTGGCCCGCGATGAAATTGAGTTTGACACCCCTGCTTTAGATTGTTTTGCACCCGGGTTCTGCTTGAACTTTGTTTTCTGACTTTGACGAAATAAAGTTATGTTGCATCGCACGGTCTGCTTCCAGCGACTTCTGAAACCTGCTACGAAATAAGTTGAGAAGGAGGCTGGACAACAATGTGTGTGTTCTGTCCACACACCATACAGTATGCTGTAACATGTGTTTGTCGTCTCTCCAGTCTGTGTCTTGGCTGCCTTCCCATTCAAACCCCTGTGCGCTTCCTGTTTCGCTACACAGCGAGCTATTGTGTATTCACGCCGTGTTCTCTACATTGTACACATATGGTCTTTGCTCTCAGAACTGCATTGGAAATTAGCTCCGTTGCTCTGTAGGAATAACAGCTCACCCAGGGCTATTTGTTTCATTAGCCTATCAGAGCGCTGGATCCTTCGCTGCCTCGCTGAGAGCCTGACTCTCTACATTATGCCGTATTAGGCAGCAGACAGATTGAGTCCATGGAAAACGTCTCGGAGAGTTATTCTCCCAACACAGTTGATGGAAAAGGTATTTTCATTTTCGGAAGGTGAACCAGTGTAGTCTGATTTTTGGAAGGACGTCTCGGAGCAGATTGCTTTCCACGCTTGATGATGTTTTGCATTTGTTTTCATCTTCTCAGGAGTGTGAAGCCCTCATTAACATGCAGGGATAACACGTCCAATAACTGCCTCAAAAGGTGTGTGTGTGTGTGTGTGTGTGTGTGTGCGCGCGCCCGTCCGTCCCAGCTTATCATCTAAGATCAAATGTCTGCTTCGTGAAGGAACCCTGAATCTGATCTAATGGCAAGCTTTTGTTTTCCCGCCGGGTGAATGATGTCAACGACAAAGGAAGCTAAGACCTTAATGGGATTATAAAATGTGAAGTTGGAGTAATCCTCACAACATTTCAGAATGATAAAACGTTAGTAAATCCAAGCAGACGCCCACATCAACATATAATACCCCCATATCGGAAAATAGGACAATAACACGAGTTAATGGTACATAAGATGGAATGGAAAGTGCAGCGTGGCTTATACACTGGAGGGATTGTATTGGTGGTTTAATGCATATCATTACGATTTGATAGGCTTATAGGAAAGCCATGGCACTTCTCCGCCTGCTCTCAGTCCTTCATATTTCACGTCTTCACTGGTTCGTTTATATAAAAAGATCTTTAATATAATAATAGCGACAATTTGAATACAAAGCAGAACAGAATAATATATAGTGGTGTGTTTGTGTTGGATTTAAACCATACCGGGTTTCCAGGCCGGCCACGGTTACATTTAGCAAACCGAACGTGTCTCACCCCCCCTGTTCCTCCCCATGTCTTATCCCCCCTGTTCCTCCCCATGTCTTATCCCCCCTGTTCCTCCCCATGTCTCATCCCCCTGTTCCTCCCCATGTCTCATCCCCCTGTTCCTCCCCATGTCTTATCCCCCCTGTTCCTCCCCATGTCTCATCCCCCTGTTCCTCCCCATGTCTCATCCCCCCTGTTCCTCCCCATGTCTCATCCCCCCTGTTCCTCCCCATGTCTTATCCCCCCTGTTCCACCCCATGTCTTATCCCCCTGTTCCTCCCCATGTCTTATCCCCCCTGTTCCTCCCCATGTCTTATCCCCCTGTTCCTCCCCATGTCTTATCCCCCTGTTCCTCCCCATGTCTTATCCCCCCTGTTCCTCCCCATGTCTCATCCCCCCTGTTCCACCCATGTCTTATCCCCCTGTTCCTCCCCATGTCTTATCCCCCCTGTTCCTCCCCATGTCTTATCCCCCTGTTCCTCCCCATGTCTTATCCCCCCTGTTCCTCCCCATGTCTCATCCCCCCTGTTCCTCCCCATGTCTTATCCCCCCTGTTCCTCCCCATGTCTCATCCCCCCTGTTCCTCCCCATGTCTCATCCCCCTGTTCCTCCCCATGTCTTATCCCCCTGTTCCTCCCCATGTCTTATCCCCCCTGTTCCTCCCCATGTCTTATCCCCCTGTTCCTCCCCATGTCTCATCCCCCTGTTCCTCCCCATGTCTCATCCCCCCTGTTCCTCCCCATGTCTCATCCCCCTGTTCCTCCCCATGTCTTACCCCCCTGTTCCTCCCCATGTCTTATCCCCCCTGTTCCTCCCCATGTCTCATCCCCCTGTTCCTCCCCATCTGTGTTAAAGACACCTTTTGCTCCCAGAGGATCCGTTATGTGGGCTCGAGTGCTGCTTCAGAGCTCGGCACGTTTGGATGGTTACCGTTTGTGCACGTGGCCTTTGGTTTCCTCGGGGTGTGAAACAGATTGCGAGATGTCCCATGCCCCGTGAAGGTGTCGAGAAAAATGTGAAACCTTGAGTCATGAAAGCTGGAAGGACTGTCAATACGATGGCGACCAAATCATAAACAAGTTATTAGCGAGGTGTTGGTTTCCATTTGCTTTTTTCTCGCGCATTTCCTCGTCCTTGTCGAAGCGCAAACTGCTCACCCATCTGCGGTCATTGAGGTGCGGGCGGGTGCGAAAGAACATTTCATTTCCTCCTCAAAACCACCGAGTGTTCACCAATGGAGTCCGGCGAGTCAATTAAGACCGTCGTCTCCCATTGGGCGGCAAAGCCTTTCTGGCAGATTGCCGAGAGCACGGACCCGGAAAAGTCATGAAGTCGATCATGTGTGTTCGTCTCTCTTCTCCCACTCAAACAAACACTAACAGCTGAACAGCGCGGCCTCACTGGCATTTCATTTTCCATTTGGCAAGCTCGATTAATCACATCGCTCCGATACAACGCGACGCACCCACCCATCGCTGCTGGCTTTCATTACTCCCCCATGCGGGAACATGTACAGCTGAGTAAAGAGCAAGAGGAGTGCCACGGCTAAAGGACTGCACATATGAGCGATGCAGAAAGACAAAGGAAAGGATTGCTGGGAATAGGTTATGGCCGTGAGGAAGCCTGATGAAAGATTGGTGCTGCTCCGTGTCCCCCGAAGGCTCCGATCTGAATATTCATTGAGCTGACACTGTTCTTTCTCGCCACCGTCTACTAAAGCTTGCCAACTGGCTTTTTACCTCGTGGCCACTAATAAGCGTCTGTGCCTAACACGCATGCAAACGACTCTCCGCGATACACACATGTCTGCACCTCACACGAACAGCCAATTGAAACGGCTCGCGTTGTGTTTGGATTGCGTGAATAACTAGATTGACACGTGCTGAATGTTTTTCATTCTGGATAATGAAATATCAGATCTGCTGCAGGGGGATCCAATTGTTTTGGGAAATCTTTCAGTTTGGAACAAAAGTAGATTATGTATCCTCTCAGCGTACAGATAAGCAAACACGCAGCGGACACGGCGGTAAAATGACATGGCGACTTCATAAGACATTAGAAGAATGAAAGATATGGGGACGAAAATCAAGAGAAATCAAATATTCAGAATTTCAAACAACCATATTAACAGTGCCACCAAAATATGCACAGAATATATATTGTTGACATAATCCATCCCTTTACCAGAGCTGTTCCCCCTATGTCCTAGTGCAGGGGTGTCAAACTCAATTTCATCACGAGCCACATCAGCATTTTGGTTGCACTCAAAGGGCCGGTTGTAACTTTAAGACTATATATATATATATATATATATACATATGTAAGTATTTAATATAAACATATGTATTATATTACATTATTGCCTCTGCATTGGATTATTATCGGATAGGGTATAACTTCATAATTAACTATGTCTGAAAGCAGAAGTCTAGGGGAAATCATTGGAAGTCTCTTCAGTGAGAATTGTGACAAAAATAATTGTGACATTCTCACTGAAGAGACTTCCAATTGTTAAGCCAAATTCTGGGGAAAAATTTAAAATGTAAAAAAAAATTGAAATTCTGAAGAAGAAAAAAGGAACATTCTGGAAAAAAAAGTCAAATTCTGAAGGAAAAAAAATCATATTTGAGATGCATTGTGGGACATGTAGTTTATGGGCAACGTGCTTCTGTAAATCAGCATGTAACCGTATAATAAACGTATTCTATTCTTTCAGAGCTCTTGTGGGGCCGCATTAAATGAAGTCGCGGGCCGGATTTGGCCCCCGGGCCTTGAGTTTGACACCCCTGTCCTAGTGTGTTGTATCCAAATTACTTCTTGATTCAGCTTCTAATCCCCCAACAGAATAATAGTATGTATAACTTGTTGGTTATTTTCATACAGAACATACAAAGGTGTACATCTAAAATAAATATTGAGTATGGTCGATATGTACTCTTGATGTGAACATAAGAAGCCGTACATCTATGTAATTGTGTGCAAAGATACAAGGCTTCTCTTATGTTGGCGTCCGTGTTGGCAGAGAGGAGATTTCTCATCCGAGTCGATGTGGCTTCAGGAAGCTGCTCAAATCTGTATTCAACTCCTAATCCTCGAGCACACACAGAGACACCGGACCACCGCCGAGCAGCTGCATCGAGCCCTCGCCTCACAAAAGTCCTTTTCACATCCTACTCCAGTTTGTTTGTCGAGGTGATGTTGGTTCTTAAGTCTGTACAAACGGGCGTGAAGAGAAAATATCGTCCATTTTCTCTTCAAATACTTCGCCCTGTCGAGCAATCTTAAATATTCAGGCATAATCCTTTTGGTGCTCTTCTTCTTCTTCAAGATGTAGAATTCAAGTGAGATTGAAATGCCTTCCCTAGATAGCCGTGTGCCACAAGGACATCCTTTTCTCGTTCTTAAATTAGAAAAGATTAGCTTGAATCTGAGGGGCTCGGCTAAGACATCCGTCGCCCGCGGGCAACACTTTCTTTCCGTGTATTTCAAAAAGTCCGCCAACTTTCTGATTTGTTTCATGTTCCTCTCTAATGTGTCTTTGTTAGAGCAGCTGGAGATGTGTGTGCTGCCTGATGAAGACTGCGTGAAATGAACTTCGGCCATTATTTCAAAGACCTCTGACACCCACGCTTCACTTGTGTTTGACATGGAGCAAAATGCTTTACAGTTAATTGCATGTAAGCCATATAAAAGGGCTCCTGCACAGGGAAAGAGTCTGAATGATGAATACATCAGAAGGAGAAATAAAGGGGGGGGGGTAGGAGATGGCGGTGGGATTAGGTTCAAATCCCCCCTCAAAACCCCTCATTGTGTGTGTGTGGCTTAACGCAGAGATTGACTGATCAGAAATCTGAGTCGGTGATTTTATCGGCTTTTCTGAAACTTAGATTGTGCCGGAAGGAGCTCAGTGAAAAATGCTTAAATTGACTGTGAGGAGAGGAGGGCTTCGGTGTGGCTTAAATATTAATTTGCTCGCGGCCCTCGCTCTCGAGTCAGTTTTTTAGCTGGTAGCGGTGGATCTCTCGACACGCTACTTCTGTGGTTTTGCCCTTTCGGCGGAAACAAAGGCGGTTTTAAAAAAGCTACAAAGCGTTAAAGAATGACGAAGGCTCCAGCAATGCCTCTCCAGAGCCCGAAGCCTGCCGGCGTGTTCGTAGCAGTTTGGCATTGGTACTGATATACTCCTTTCTGATTGGGCGGTTGTTTTTCTCCTGTCGCTGCTGTGGTTCATTTCCTGCACGAGGTGTTTTCAGGAAATGCAGATCGGTAAATCATATGGATTGTGGAAGCAACCGGAACAACAGGATTTCTTTCCATAATATGTTAAACCGGTAATCTTTTACTCACTTTGGTTTCATTTTTCACTTCAATATGAAAGTCACGCAGCTTTAAACAGCACACTCATTGCTCCGCCGGCTGTAGATATGGTTTTCTGATTGATTTGATATGTTTCTGTTTGTATGGCACGTAGCTTTAACCGTCTAACCTCTCTCTTCAGAGATGAGTCCAAGTTTCTCTGGATTTTTATCACCGGAAAGTCGGTCCATAGTCAAGTTTCTATGCTTTCCAGTTGCGCTTTGGACAATATAATTAATGTTTTTAACGGGATCTGGTCAATGCATATGGTGTATTGTGTGCAAACGTCTTAAAGGAGACAAGTAGAATGAAGTGATTTTGATGAAATATCTCTATTTTAGGTTAGATAAAGTCCGTGACAAAAGCATCACTCTTGACTGTCAGAAAAGTGAAAAGAGTTTTCTTGCGATGATGAATGTTTACAAAACAAACAAACATGACGTTCAAACCCACTGGCAGGTTGTCGGGTTAGTGCTTGTACAGAGCTGAGGTGGAGTAAAAACTGAAGTGTGATTGGTTGTCAAGATATTTTGAGTTTCTGTTCACAATGACTGACAGCCCGTCATGTTTTTGATCCTTTGTTGACATTAAGATCCCACCCCCTCCTCAAGTACCCTTTAGTTGATCGTTTAGTGTCAACGTATGGGGTGTTTCTCAATGTCGAGTACGCTGGCTTGGTAGCACATGTCTTCCGAGTCACTTGCTTCAGAAGCGAGGCGAGAATCCTTCCTGGCATTCGGAAAACGAAGAGTGGAACAGGCGAGCAAGTGTGGAAGTGTGCGTCATACGAGAGGCCCCGCCTTACATTTTCCACCACGGATTTGGGGAAATTGGTCCGTGCGCAAAGCATTGTGGGGATTTTAAGGACGCAAAGTCTACCCATGTGCAGCCTCGAAATTTCCCCCAAACCCAGGACGCGGCCCCGGTGGAATTCCAAGTATGCTGAAGATTGGAACAGTCCTTCGGTGACACGTAGTATGCTTGAAATAGTGGCTCTGGAGCAGCTTTACTCGACATTGACTATGTGTGTTTGAATGTGCAGCCAAGCCTGAGAAACCTCTTCGAGTAACGGCGTCCTCCTCGATCCCGTCATAACGTTTTATATGAAGGTTAAATCCATAACTCGCACTCTTCAGAAACCAGGCAGCGATGCTCTGATGAGATCTGGCACAGCTTGTGTTTTGTCAACATGCTTTCAAATCTTTTTTGGGGCTTCTCGGTGCTGATTGGGATTTCTCTTTTCATTAAATGTGAGAGGCATCTCATCAGCTGGAGGCAGCAGTGTGCCGGGGGGTCAGATGTGTTCGAGGCAACAGAAATGAAAGAGTCTCCTCCTATAAATAGCAGACGGGATTATGAGAGATACTTCGGGACACGTAGAGTTTACACGAGGCCAGGGCATGTCCACCATGAGCCTGGCAACGGTTTCATAACGTAATGGAGGGAAAGTCCTCATCGCTGTCCCTCCTCTGCCACTGAAGCCTTTGGGGGATCAGCCCGCTCGCCACGTCGGTTCATTTCAGTGGACTGTTTTTGATCCCACTCTTTTAGCACATTTCCCCGTTAATACCCCTTCTGATGGCGGATTAAAACTCTCTCAGTAATATGCCTACAACCCCCACCCCCCATCCGGTCACACACACACACACACACGCACACACACACACACACACAAAAAGCCAATTTGAGGAAATTAAAAGTCGTTGAAAGGATACAGTTATCTCCCCCTTTTCTAACGGACAGTTTTATGTCACTCGATTGATGCATGACTGCTTCCATTAACTCCTGATCCCTCCGTCGGTATAAATACCCTTTTCAATTTAGATAGTGGCGAGTGGCGGCGAATGGGCCGCTGCGTTGCCGTGCATGTAGAGTACCGACCTCCGCCACACTTCTCCACCAAGCACTCATCTCTTTTATGATCCGGACTCGGGTTCAACGGCTGCAAAAAAAACGGGTCGTTTTTTTGTTTTTCAATTTTGCCCCAAAACGGAAAAAACGGAAATTCAGCTCGTTTTTTCGTTTTTCTGTTCTTACTGTTAAAACAAGTATACCACTCAATGTTTCGTTTCCATAAGTGGGTGTGTCTCCAGCGCCTCCTTGCTTCTGATTGGCTAGTGTGCCCTATGCTTGCGCTGTACTCTTCAAAATAAAGGTTCTTCGTCTTTGCCTTTAGACTGCGTTACAAATATACGTATATTATTATATTCATACATACAAGTACAGAAGACAGCCTGTCCGTATGTCTGTCTTTCTATGTATATGTCTGTCTCGATGTCTTTCTATCTCGATGTCTGTCTGTCTTTCTGTAACTATATTTTAGAGTTTAAAGCGTAGCCACTTTTACTCCACTCCATGTATTTAAAACCTTTAGTAACTTTACAGATTTGGATTAATTATGTATTAATGAACATACTATGTATTTTTGTATGTGTCAGGGTGTTATGCTACAGGTCCATGAAGACAGGCCCCACAGTGAGTTCAGGATGAAGTGTTACTGTCTTAGTTACCGTCTGGTTCAACATGCGCGATCCATAGCCTCCGGATACATATCTCTCAGTTCATGTTTTGGGGACTAAAGCCTTAGAATTGGGCGAGCAAATCCTTTACACCCCAAACCCGCGCTGCTATCTGGTTTCAGACAGTCATCTAAATCAACGTGCCTTCCCTTTATGGAAGCAAATCAACGTCGGGATGCAAAACCACTGATACGTTAAATCAGTGGCCGTCTTATAGTAGACCAGAGAAGTCCACTTACTGCGGGACAAAATAGAAAACACGCATGTTCCTAATACATTTTTTAAGCATTGTTTCATATCGGCCTCGTATAACACTTGCAGAAGCTCAAGATACTGCATGATTAACTATGAAAGGGTGGGTTATGTTTCTTCAATAGATGTAGCGTCATGTGACGGTAAAAAACAAATCTACTTCCTGTTTCGTTGTACTAGCTCACATGCGAAGACCATAACACATGGACATGTTTTCGGTCTTTTTAACATCCATGGGGATTGACTTCCTGTTGAGGTTGCATTCAGGTATCCGTGGTTTGCAGGAAGCTACCATGCCAACGTGTTCTCAGCTGGATCATTTATCTCCTCGGTCATTCTTCACTCACTGGGTTTACGCCGTGTCAGAGCGACCTTGTGTGTGCGCCCTCAAGTCCTCTGAAGCTAAGTGTGTGTGAGGAGCAGAGAAGAAAGGGAAGGAGAGATGGCGACATGTTTTGTTATCAAAGTCAACCTGAATACTCTAACAGTCCGGGCATGAACATCAAAGCCCGCTCTGGACATCCATCAAACAGCCAGACACCGCAGCGCCTTCATTGACTAAATGAGAGGACAGAAATGCTTTCTTTGTGCCGACGAATACTCCGATGAAGGACTTCTTGCAGCGCGTCGATGTGATTGTGATTAACCCTGATATTCCCGAGGAGTTGGCTCTCACTCTCGGAGTCTCCTTTCTATTTGAAACTGTGCAAAAGAATGAAGCAGCAGTCAGTCAATTATGCCAGAGCGCTGCGAGGTCTGCCCCGACATACGTTCTGACATGCTATCGATTCAAGAGGAGATGAAAGGAAGTGCTGTGGGATTTGACTTCTCATTCCGGGGTCTTAATTCCCTCTGACACGCGTCGAGAAACAGACGGTCCTTTTGATTGCAGGGAATCTGAGCAACGGGGTTATTCTCTCTGGGAGAGCAGAGGCCTTCTCTCCATTTTTTTATTTGACTTCAAAGGTTACATTCAGAAATAAATGCAGTGCATACACAGTGTATATATTCGGCTTTTTGATAGCTGTGGACACGCTTTAATCCATCATGAACGTGTGTTGTGCTTCGTCCACTCTGTTCATTTGGGTATACTGTCCTGGCAGCGGAAAATGAAAGTATATTTTTGTTTAATAAGAAAACTGCAAGCGATGGAAATCCATTATTCGAAATGCACTTCATATTCTCCACGGGTCACAGAGAGAGGTTTTTGCATAAAGCTGATAATGGTTCCTGTCGCGGCCACAATCCTATAGAACTAAAACAGCCGCAGAGGCACGACAGTGGTTAGCGGATCTTACGCGGGGCAATGATCATCCAAGTCCAGACAAGAACCTCCATTTGTGCATTTTATTCCAGTAATATAGCACAACAGGTTTCCTATTCCTCTTTCCTTAAGCCGTTCCTATGGCTTCCCTTTGCGTGGCTTGAAACCCCCTGCGTAACATCCGCTACCCAGTGCCTCGGCGGCTGTTTTAGTTCTATAGGATTTTGGCCGCTACTAGGGATGTCCCGATCACCTTTTTTTGCTTCCCGATCCGATTCCGATCATTTGATTTTGACAATCTGCCGATACCGATTTTTCGCGATCCGATCTTTATGCAATGCGTTAACAGATAACGGCTGGTCATCCAACGCGATGAATTCAGCTATCTATGTTTTTGGCCTTTTCTCTGTTCTGGGGCAGTTTCTCTTTCCTTTTGAAAGCCTCTGAAAGTCTCGGTTGTTTCAGTGCCGTTACCCGAGTGGCCGCTGTGTACTCGCCGTGTTGTTGTTGTTGTTTGTTTCTCTGGTGGCGTGTTAGATTGGTCGTGTTGAACGTAGCTCTGTTCTTTCCACCACGCGGAACCTCTGCCTTGCAAACATTGCATCTGGCTGTTACACTGCCTTCGCTTTCAATTTCATAACACTTCCAAACTCCTGACATTTTCTCCGTCCCGACTCCCGAGTCACCAGCTGAACGTAGCCTCTCGTTAGCTTGCTGCTACTATCAGACACTGCGCCCACTCTGTTGCTTTGAGAGGAATAAGCAACCAGGTCTGAAAACAAGCCCAAAGAAAGCAACACATACATGATGTTGTGTAATTTTAAACCAAAACTAAGTCCTCAGGATGACTTTACGACGTGAACATGGTCATTTTTGCTTTGTAACATTAAATAATAAAAAAAAAAAATTAATAATAAAAAAAAATAATAATAAAAATTCTCGATCCCCGATTTTTTTCTCCCGATTCCGATCTTTTGAAAATCACGTGATCGGATCGGGACATCTCTAGCCGCTACAGTTCCCTTTGAATTGCATAGTTACATATCATCTTCAGCCATACAGCATGTTGCCGCGCGTAGACAGAGGTTTTTAAGTGAAGGGCAGCGTACTGCAGAAATGGATTATGGTGAGATTACAGCCCTTCGTCTCGGCTGTATTTATGGCTGTTATATTGAAAGCAGAGGTCAGAGATTAGATATTAGCGCGGTCTTAAAAAAGGCTGTGCGACTCACTGCAGATAACAGGTGTTTCTCTGCGGCACCTCAGCGCTGTAGGCTGATTTGATAGGATTAGAGTAAAGTCCTTGATAAAAGGATCACAAAAAGTCACTGGGATTCGTCCCGGGCGATGCATCCGATGGGGAATATCAGGAGAGCACCAAAACAAAAGGATATCTGCAGAGGACCATGAACATCCATGCAAAATGAAAGGTGTATTTCAGTCCAGACCTATACCAAGAACTCCTCCTGTATTTGAATGTATGGCGTCCGATAAATAGCATCAACGAATAAACTGACGGAAATCAAGAATGTTTCTGACGTTGAGAATAAATATAATGAAAGTTATCCGTTTTTCTTCCACATGTAATTCACATACACTTCTGTTTTGTATCTAGATGCAGCAGTGCAGTGTAGGCAACCTGCCAAGGCCAATGCACCAGTGACACACACACACACACACCTCAACTGTATGGTTATTGATTGCCCCTCTCTATTTTGCTGAGACCGATGCTGTTTCTCTCAGGATGCTACTGGAACACTTGGCTGGTGGCCTCTCCCTCCCCCCGCCACCTTTCCTCCCTTCCATGGCTAGATAGCTATCCTTCATCAGCAGCCACAGCACACACACACACACACACACACACACACACACACACACACACACACACACACACACACACACACACACACACACACACACACACACACACACACACACACACACACACACACACACACCACACACACACACACACACACACACACACACACACACACACACACACACACACACACACACACACACACACACACACACACACACACACACACACACACACACACACACACACACACACACACACACACACACACACACACACACACACACACACACACACACACACACACACACACACACACACACACACACACACACACAACTAATCACCTGCCTTTCTAATCTCGTAGTCAGTCATCTTGCCGTCCTTTTCATTTCTCTCGTCACCCTCTCTCTCTGTTTTGCCTAAATCCATCACTTGCTTTTTCCCATTTCTCCACACTGTTTTATTGCATCCATTCTTCTTCTCTCCTTCCCCCCTTATTTTCTCCACCATCTGCTGTTTCCCTATTCTCCCTCTACTCCAAAAAACCCTCCCTATGTCTCTCACTTAGACAGCCAGGACCAATTTCTCTCGCTCGTGTCAGCCGCTGTGTGTCAGCCCGTTACCCCTGACATTCTGAGATGGACAGGTTGTCCTCGACCTCCGTTTCCTAACTATGTCGCTCGTTGACTTGCCACTCGATGATGCCGTCTGTGTCTATAACAAGAACATGTGCCTGCACTCCCTTTTGACTGCCTCCTTGCTTCATTATCGTCCTGAAAACTTGAAAGACTCAAACTGTCCGGGTGGGTTTTGAGTGTTTTCCAGCAGGATGGGTGTCGCCGGTTGTTGATATGTTTTTTACGAGCACACGGATTTAGGTGAAGCTTTTACACGGTTCAGCAAAGTGAATCTGACATGTATGTTCAACTAAAGCACCAGTGATTTATCACAGTCTTTCGTTGGGTGGGCTTATAGACGAATATACTGTAACTATTACGGCCCGTCCACACAGCGGCTGTCTGACACTCGACCAACAACCAATCACATGAATGTCCCGCCCCTCACACACAAGCAGCGGTTTGATTGGCTAGAGCTTGTACTGGCATACGATTCGATTGGCTGACGCTTCTGCCGAGGCGTCAAAAGTTGAACATTGCTCAACTTTTGCAGCGAGCCACTTCCCACGATGCAGTTCGGCTAAAAGTGACTTCACGCCATTCAAAGTGAACTGGCAGAAGCGCTGGAAGCTTCAACGCACGCCGCCGTGTGGACGGGCCGTTAGCGTTGCACTGCTGTTTCGTAGTCTCGAGTTTTGCATCTCGGTTGTCGCCATCTTTGTTTTTGGACCCGGAAGTGACATGAAAGGGTGGAGTAAAGTACGACCCAACGCTAAACAATATTACACATGGAACAATTGACTTGAATGTGCTAAAAACACATTGTAGTTGTAACACGAAGACTCGAATAGCACTGTGGTATCAACATGTCAATCATAAGTTAGCCCCGCCCTAAAGTTAACTACTCTTTAAATGGAACCATGGTTTAGTAAATGACCATGATGCTGTATTGAAGATGACTTGAAACTAGATTGAGACCATACACTCAACAGGAAATGGTACAAAATCAGGAGAGAAGTTGAGTCATTTTCTCATAGACTTTTATACAATCAGAACCTGGTTAGTGAGGAATCAGCTTCATTAATAAAATTAATAAATAAATAAAAAATCAGACTTGTTTTGTAACTAGTGGAAGGAAGGCATTTTAGCCCCATTCGCTTCACTTTGCAGACGCTAAGGTTGGCTGAGTTCATTGATTGAATTTAAGAGGACACTTAATGCTGGACTTTACAAACTGTAGTAAACGCAAGAAAGTTGTTTCAACATTCATAAAACAACCTTTAATATAGATTTTCAGTCAAAACATTGGAATTGAACCAATGACCTAGCAGTAAATAATATTCTTGCATCCTCCTTCTCCCCTGAAAGCATCCTTACAAGTGAACTGTGGAGTCATTTGGTTGGGGGGGGGTGCAGAGTCGTAGCAGCTTAACAAGCCGTAATCTCCTCATCTGGCATGCGCACTGTGTCAAGCACAAGTGGGCTTTATTCCACTTCTTTCGTTGGCACGTTGGCACCCATCAAAGATAGATGGAACTATATTTAACTTGGCACCTGTGAAATAATGCATGTGAGGGAAAGATAATGAATGATCTTAGCAGGTGTCAGGAGTATTCTGGTTTAAAGCCTCGGGGCTGCGGAGAGATTGGACGGATCTTGGCGTGTTTATTTATTCATGCTGGAATCTGGCGGTCGTATTAAAGCTATGTTTCGGTGCAGATTCCCTGCTGCTTACCGCCCCAAAGCGCGTGCTGAGAGCTAGTGTTGGCGAGCTTCCTGTTGCCTTCTTATTGTGCTGGTGGCAGGCGAGAGTCCCGCTGCCAACTAGGCCTTATCCTCCCTTAAAGCTTGTTTGCTATTGGGGGGGAAGCACCATCGCTGCTTATGAACGAGGCTGCAGAATGTTAACTCCTTCCAGCTCAAATTGGAGATAAACTGCTGCTTGAAAATGTGTACAAATCTCATTTTCTGTACAAATTACAAGCTTAAATCTCACAGATATTCGGTGTTAAAGTAAAGCTTTACTTGTGTATGTTCTCAAAGCTCTGATTATCTCTTACTTCTAATAGTTACTGTATGCACATTTGAATTCCCAAAGACAGTGAGAGAGAAATAAGCCTGGATTAATGAATGTTAGCCAGTAGGGGTGTAACGGTTCACAAACATTTGGGTTCGGTACGTACCTCGGTTTTTTTGGTCACGGTTCGGTTCGGTACGTTTTCGGTACAGCAGAATTTTTTTTCACAAAACAAAACATATATATATATATATTTTTATTATTATTAAACTGTGAATAATGTATTCACTCAAATAAATACAAAATATAATAAAATAAACATTAAGGTGCAGCATTTCGATGAACTGAAATAATCTGTATTTGAACTGTACTAGTACCTAAGCAGCCAGTTTGACATCAGGACTTGCTTGTCATTGTATTTTCATGTTGTTTAAAGAAAGATGAACTTGTCCACATTGCTGCTGAAAGGGCAGATCTGCTGGCACTAACAATGTCTCCTGCTGTGGAGAACACCCTCTCAGTGGCAGCAGATACAGCCAGGTAGCGCTTTGCTACCATGGCAACATAAGGATACTTGGCGTTTGTAATAGCTTTGGCTCGGTCTGAAGTTTCTGCGAGTGGTGGAGGCTTAAATGCTAGCGGGAGTTGGGTTTGCACTTCAGTCTTTTGGTACCGGTGATATTCACGTTCGGTGATGCCTTTTCAAATGAGTGTGCAAGTTTGATGTATTGCCAGCCGCGTAACCAATGTTAGTTGAACAATGCCGACAAACAGCTTTGGTTCGGTCCACCTGTCTTTGTCCGTCATCCTTGTTCGTAACTGCGAAACCAAAATGTTCCCAAACCGGAGACTTCAATGATGCTGGAGGATTTTCAAGCTCAACTTTATCTGCGTTCGCCAGTTCCTCAAATTACTGACTACATTTGAACGCATCCCTGTGACCAGCTCTCATAGTATGCCTCTCGTCAAATGAAATGACTTGCTCGCTCTGACGCGTTGAGCCCAATGTGAGCAAATTACTCCAAAAAGTTGTTCACGTTCTCAATTTTTTACGTGTACCGAACCGAAGGGCCCGTACCGAAATTATTCGGTACGTGTACCGTTACACCCCTATTAGCCAGTATGTAAGCATGTACAAGTGACGTGTAATGATATATCTTGTGTAAAACAAAGCAAGTGAACACATCATGATGGTTTTCAGTGTGTGAGAACGCTTCACTGGAGTTCGCAATAAAAATCCTGATCATTTCTACCCAGCGGAGGTGTGAGGATTTACAGAAATCCTGAGAGCCATGCAGAGGAGGCTCACGGTACGTCCACGCAGCAGCTTTAAACAAATCTTCCAACGCTTCCAACGCTTCTCTGCCCATTGACTTTGAATGGGGATGACGTCACGTTGCCTCGCTTTTCGCCGAACTGCATTGTGGGGGAGCGAAGCGAAGATTTCCAGGATTTCCAGGATTCAAAAGTTGAGCAATGTTCAACTTTTGAAGCTGAGCTGGAAGCGCCAGCCAATCAAACACGTTTATGCAAATCTGACAGTAGAAGCGCTAGCCAATCAAACCGCGTGTAAGCAGGGAGAACCAGACCGCAGTTCATTTCCTCATATTCCAAACGAGAAGTTACGGGAGCAAATCACCCGGTTCTTTACGACCAGAACTATTACCGGGATACAAACCGGAGGAACCAGCATGGAGGGAGGTGGCAGAGGCAGTGGGGGAACTGGTAGGGTTTCGCCTGTTTGGGGAGTTTATATATATAGATATTGCTCGCAAAAAATCCCCAAGCTGTCAGACACGCCCAGCTCCAAGATGTTCAAGATTTTTGAAAAGCTGCTGTGTGGACGTACCGTGAGTGGTTTTGGAGGTCATTTGGAAACCTTGGTTAGCTTTATTGATCGTCCTCTTAATCACACATCCGACAGCAGGAAGTGTGTGACTTAGATAAAAAAGACTTAGCTCATTGCACAGGTCTTAAAATATAAAAAAGGAAAATGAAACTGACATTCCAGTATTTCGTAGCTACGTGTGAGCCTTCAATTCGGCCGTTCGCTCTCGAGGGAACACAGAATAGGGCCTCTTTAAAGCAGAAGCAGAAACATGAGGAAATCACAGGATAGGAAAGGTGAGAGTAAAACTAAGAACCTAAGTAACAGTATATATTAAAATAACAACAATGGAAGTATGTGTTGCTCCCTTTTATGTCTGTGTCTAATAACATCTTAAATATTGCTTGAAATGCGTTGAATAAAGCCACTGCTACTGACATTGTGTCCCGTGAAGTGGCTCCTCTTGACACAGAGGTCACATGACTGACAAGACAACAACCCCCTGATGCAAAGAGATGTCTGACATGCTGCGATGCTTCAAACCTCAGGGTCTGAGTCTGGCACCTTTGTTTCTGGGCTGTCATCCCTCTCCCTCTCAAAGACCTCTGACCCCAACAGTGACAGCGCAGAGACCACGGACACAGAAGCGTTGTCAAACACAGGAAGTGCACGATATAGGGTTTAAACAGACACCGAGGCGATGCCGTTGTCGGACCCTCGGTTTGAAACGTCGACGGCGTGTCACACGACGGTCCAGTGACATCCTGTTTGACGTCTCCAGCTGCAGAGTGACGGGCGAGAGGACGAGAGATGAAGGAGAAACGAGGACGAGAGGCTTTCTTTTCCCCTCTCTGTTCTGCACGGGCGCAGAGAGTCTGACAGGACAGGAGAGAGAGCTGGCATGTTGACAGCTTCTCACACACACACACACACACACACACACACACACACACACACACACACACACACACACACACACACACACACACACACACACACACACACACACACACACACACACACACACACACACACACACACACACACACACACACACACACACACACACACACACACACACACACACACACACACACACACACACACACACACACACACACACACACACACACACACACACACACACACGTATACATACATAGAAAAAGGGATATTTTCTGTCTCCCTCCCGTCCTCTCGGTCAGGTGTGCAGCTCTTTTGACCATAATTTGTTTTTCTTTCGAAGTAAGTTTCCCTCTAAACACCCTCGCTTTGTCATTGAACTCTAAAGTTATGTTTCAGGATGCAAAGCGTGCCAGGAACCTTCTGGAAAGCATTGTTAAAACGCTGTGGCAGGACAATATTGGAAGTACTGCAGGAGCTGGTAGAGGACAAAGCCATCAAAAACTAAAAGTACGCAGAGGCTGTACCGAGAGAGATCTGGCAAGGAGTAGTATCTTTAGTTTTACAGATTACAATCAGCCGTATACTGCAAAGGATAAATAAGTCAACCCAGTCTCACGGCATTTCGCGTTATAGTCACGAAATTAATTGATTCGTCACGATTTTCCCATTTTCTTCGTGTCACCCAGAACGACTTGATAAGCAATGTATTTCTATTGGTAGCGTGTTTCGTGCCTGCACCACGTCTTTTTGTCCGGTCGGGTCTTGGAAGACCGGAAGCTGTGGTTCATAAAAACATATATCTTACCCTAAGCCGATCCCTTTTATTTTAAATTGTATAATGTCTGAGTTTTTTTGCCGTCTGCGAGGAAAATAAATGGCTCAGAGCCTCAGAATACTGAAATGTTTTCCTTCTGATTTGTTATCATTTGGTGCAAGCACGAAACCTACTACCAAGAGACATACATTGCTTCTAAAATCGTTCTGTGTCAGAATACTGAAATCTGTATTATTTTTAATCTGTTTTTCCTTCTAATTTGTTATTATTTACATTGCTTTTAAAATCGTTCTGTGTGACACGAATCAATAGATTAATTTTGTGACTATAACACGAAATCCCGTGAGACTGTTGAATAAGTAGCGTGAGTTGTTTGTTGTTTGCACTACTCAGCCTCCCGGGAAAGTTTACTCCAAGGTCCTCGAAAGGAGGGTCAGGCCGATCGTCGAACCTCAGATTGAGGAGGAACAATGCGGATTCCGTCCTGGTCGTGGAACGACGGATCAGCTTTTTACTCTCGCAAGGATCCTGGAGGGGGCCTGGGAGTACGCTTATCCGGTCTACATGTGTTTTGTAGACTTGGAGAAGGCGTATGACCGGGTTCCCAGGGAGTTACTGTGGGAGGTGCTGCGGGAGTATGGGGTGAGGGGGTCTCTACTCAGGGCCATCCAATCTCTGTGCTCCCAAAGCGAGAGCTGTGTCCGGGTCCTCGGCAGGAAGTCGGACCCTTTTCCGGTGAGGGTTGGCCTCCGCCAGGGCTGCGCTTTGTCACCAATCCTGTTTGTAATATACACGGATCGGATTTCGAGGCGTAGTCGTGGGGGGGGGGGGTCTGCAGTTCGGTGGACTAAGGATTGCACCACTGCTTTTTGCAGATGATGGAGTTGTTTGTGATTGGTCAACAGTGTTGTGCTAGTTACTGAAAACCAGTAACTAGTTACCATTACCCGTTACTTCATTTCAAAAGTAACTCGGTTACTTTACTGATTACTTACACCAAAAAGTAATGCGTTACTGTTAAAAGTAACGTTTTAGTTACTTAAAAAAGGGCTCCCATTATATGAATGCCCTTATAGCCTTCATTTCAGTACTGTTATTGCATTGGAGAATAATACAATCTGTTGATCAACTTGACATGCATTATATGTAATCTGGATAGCATCGATATTAGCTGGCTTTACATTGTTGTATATTCTTTCTCCAGGTAGTTGGAAAAAGTTTTCCGTTTCATATGCCGTGTGCCGCCCGGACATGCTATCATGCTAACTAGCTCCCTGAAAGCGGGTGACACCACTGTAGCAATAGCCTGCATGTGTTCTACAACATACCGTGCAATGGCTTCATCGACTTTCCCCTGGCGAGCAGTCCCTCGGTTAAAATCCAGCCGCTGTTGCTTCGGTGCAGGTGGAGGTGGAGGTGCAGGTGCAGGTGGAGGTGGAGTGGCGTCGGCTGAGTCTCTGTGGTCTTAGCTACTAGCTTCGTCCCAGCATGTTGTTTCTGCAGATGTTTTAAGAGATGTGAATGACTGGTTTGGGCAGTAGATCTGCTCTTTGACCCGCCAGGACACAACTTACATTCAACTAAAACGTTCTTTTCTTTGTGCTCGACAAAAGTGAAATAGTGAGAATATCTCCAGGTGGAGAAACTAGACTTGAGCTCCGCCGCCGCCATGACAGTCTTGTTAGTAAACAACACAAACACGCCCACAGCCCGTCTCCGCATGGGACACAGGAAGTATCTAAGTACATTTACTCAAGTACTTAAGTACAGTTCTCATCTCTGTTCGCCTGGCTGTTGACTATATAAAAAAACTAACGCAGTAACGGAGTAACGCACCATGTAGTCACGGTAACTGAGTTACTGAATTTAAAAAGTAATGCGTTAGAGTACTAGTTACTGCCAAAGATAACGGCGTTACAGTAACGCGTTAGTCCCAACACTGTTGGTCAATGTAGCATAATTCTTCTTCGAAACCCTGCTGCGACGGTCGAACATAACCGCCTTGGTGAAGGTAGGAATAAATAAATGAACATAGCAAACAGACCAACACGTGTTCACCCTCTTGTGTTATCCGTTGCTTCTGCCTCCACGCTGTAGACTAAAGTAACGATGCTGCTATCTCTATATATCGCCACAAATGGATGATCCTCTTCATAACACGGCAACAGCCTCTCTCCTTTTATCCGTAGAAGAAGCGGATATTTCAGTGAGGTGCCGGGGGGGTTGAGTGCAGTAGAATAGAAAATAGATGGCGACTGAAGAAAGGAGGGGATAAAGACACAGGATATGAAGTCTCTACATCTCATGGACATCCTCAACACTGAGGACACTGATTATAATCGCAGAGAGCCTATTGGGAATGATTATAGATTCAGACGCACTGTTCTGCTCCGGCATCGACTCAGGATATCAGCAGAAAGAGTCATTATTAGTGTGAATGTTTCGCCCAAAGGCTGTCATCTGTGTTGCAGATAGACTTTATTTACTTTTTTACCCAGCTTTTTCTCTTTGTGCAGCTCCATCTGTACAGTTGTCTTGACATTGCTTTATGGAAGCAAACTTAAGAGTCTATAGCTGCACATAATTGGCTCTGTGTCGCTGCACTCGAGCTAAATGCTAACGTGCTAATGCTCAGCCATGTTCACCTGACTGTTAGCATGTGGATGCTAGAATTTGCTGGTCTTGATGGTTCTCGTTGCAGCGGTTTATTCATCAAATATTGTAGAAAAAAAAGAAAGAAATAGTAACGGTACGTCCACACGGCAGCTTTAGACGAATCTTCCACCGCTTCCAACGCTTCTCTGCCCGTTGACTTTGAATGGGGATGACGTCACTTTGCCTCGCTTTTCGCCGAACTGCATTGTGGGGGAGCGAAGCGAAGATTTCCAGGATTTCCAGGATTCAAAAGTTGAGCAATGTTCAACTTTTGAAGCTGAGCTGGAAGCGCCAGCCAATCAAACACGTTTATGCAAATCTGACAGTAGAAGCGCTAGCCAATCAAACCGCGTGTAAGCAGGGAGAGCCAGACCGCAGTTCATTTCCTCATATTCCAAACGAGAAGTTACGGTAGCAAATCACCCGGTTCTTTACGACCAGAACTATTACCGGGATACAAACCGGAGGAACCAGCATGGAGGGAGGTGGCAGAGGCAGTGGGGGAACTGGTAGGGTTTCGCCTGTTTGGGGAGTTTATATATTTATATATTGCTTGCATAAAATCCCCGGGGTTTTTTGCTTTGTATGTCGGGGGCGGGAGATTCATGTGATTGGTTGTTGGTCGCGTTGCTCGCATAAAATCCCCAAGCTGTCAGACACGCCCAGCTCCAAGATGTTCAAGATTTTTGAAAAGCTGCTGTGTGGACGTACCGGAACCAAAAGATTGCACAAGATGTTACAAATAATGGATCCAAGAGATTGTGCGTGAACGTGCATTTTTGGATTTTATGCCAAAGAATCCAATGGTTGTTTTGGACATTTAACTCAAACTACGACTCTTAACCAGCACCGTTGATATCTGAACTTAATTGAAAGGGTTCTTGACTTGGTAACTATGTTTTATAAGAAGAGAAATCCTTGGCTTATAGTGAAGCAGTGTTTCTAAGAGGACAGTGGTATCTCTTTTAATTTATTGCTCACTTATTATTCCAATACGGTTTTATGCTTTCGTTCCCTTCCTCCTCTACATGGAGGTCAGAGTGTAGGTCGAAAACAGAACATCTTCAGAAGCTTGGATTAATGCTTTGACCCGCATTTACATGACTTCTCTGCATCGTGCATCACACACTGTGAATGTTCTGCTTTACACCTGCAATATGATACCTTCGAAACTAAGGAAGCAAGTATCTTCCCATGCATGACCAGATTTGGATGTATTTGTTCATCAGTGGTTACAGGGTGGTCTATTCATATCATTCTGGCATTTCAGTGGCCTTCCCTTGATTGAAATGATGAGCCTGTCACCGGAGATGTGTCCATATGGGAGCATGTTGATTGGCGGTCGTAAAAACAATCACGGGAAGGAAGCTGTGCGACAAAATGAAACATCTGGACGCTGGAATCCGAGCATCCGTGCAGCGTGGGTACTAATGCACATGGCATCACACCGACACACAGATGAGAGTATACAGCATCTCTCAGACAGAGTGTGATTGACCACAACACCAGAACAAACGGAACTGTACTTAGGTACATTTTTCCGTTGTCAGTACTTTACTCCACTACTTATTTTTCTGACGACTTTTTACTTCTTACATTTTGAACCCAAATACCTGTACTTTCTACTTCTCACATGTTGAACTCAAATACCTGTCCTTTCTACTTCTTACATGTTGAACTCAAATACCTGTACTTTCTACTTCTCACATGTTGAACTCAAATACCTGTACTTTCTACTTCTCACATGTTGAACTCAAATACCTGTACTTTCTACTTCTCACATGTTGAACTCAAATACCTGTACTTTCTACTTCTTACATGTTGAACACAAATACCTGTACTTTCTACTTCTTACATGTTGAACTCAAATACCTGTACTTTCTACTTCTTACATGTTGAACTCAAATACCTGTACTTTCTACTTCTTACATGTTGAACACAAATACCTGTACTTTCTACTTCTTACATGTTGAACACAAATACCTGTACTTTCTACTTCCTACATGTTGAACTCAAATACCTGTACTTTCTACTTCTTACATGTTGAACTCAAATACCTGTACTTTCTACTTCCTACATGTTGAACTCAAATACCTGTACTTTCTACTTCTTACATGTTGAACTCAAATACCTGTACTTTCTACTTCTTACATGTTGAACCCAAATACCTGTACTTTCTACTTCTCACATGTTGAACTCAAATACCTGTACTTTCTACTTCTCACATGTTGAACCCAAATACCTGTACTTTCTACTTCTTACATGTTGAACTCAAATACCTGTACTTTCTACTTCTTACATGTTGAACACAAATACCTGTACTTTCTACTTCTTACATGTTGAACACAAATACCTGTACTTTCTACTTCTTACATGTTGAACACAAATACCTGTACTTTCCATCCATCACTTCCTGGTCTTCTCTAAAGAAGAGGGACCAATGGAAACGTTGTCATGTTGCCGTTGTTCAGCATGGAAACATTCATTAGCTAACAATGACATTATTGTTCTATTAATATAAAGGGAGGTCAGGTACTCTTTAAAACAGCTGCTAGCTATGGGTACTTTTTACTGAAGGACACTTCAAAGCCTCTTTACTTTGACTTGAGTAAAGAAGTTTAGTCAGTACTTCTACTTTCACCAGAGTATTTTTAAACACGAGTCTCTGTACTTCTACTTGAGTAAAGGATGTGTGTACTTTTGCCATCTCTGGAAATGTACTGTGTGACACTGAACCTCAGGATTCGGACACAGCGGAGTCGGAGAGTTTCTGTTGATTCATCAGCGGCTCGGTGTGCCAACAGGCACTCGATCGAGTGTCACTGCAGAGAGTGGAGGTGTATTTATGTGCGTACCTATTTGTGTTTGCTGGAGAGAGAGTGGAGGGGGTTTAACATCTTGATGTGTTGTAGTGAATACATCTGAAGTCTTTTATTCTGTGAGGCTGTTGATTTATAGGAGTTACTTTTTGAATACGCTTATTTACTTTCTTGTCTGTAGGCCTGCGGTGAATGTTAGCTTTGATCAGGCACCGTGTTTGCAGGTTGAAAAAGCAAGGTGCATTGTACTGCATTTGTTTATATTGTTGTTGTTGTTGCCTCTAGCACATGTATGAGTTTTCAAGAAGCCAACATAAAGGTGCATCAAAGTGTGGAATAGGGCCGAAAGACAGGAAGTGCTCATCTACTCCAAAAGCAAAGGGCAAAGCATTTCATTTTCATTCAAATATAAATACATACGACCCTCCCCTTAAAAGCTGCCCTAGACTCGAGGATCTGCTTGGCACATTTTGTTAGTTTATACCAGTTCCAGGGTTCTCAAACCTTTCTGTCAGGCCCTTTGGAGAAAAAAAAAAGTCGGGCCCCCCCAACACAAATAGTCTGGCTCAGTGGCGGCGCCAGAGATTTCTTTCGGGGGTGCTGTGGGGTAGCTTGACGTTTCATAGAGGGTGCTCAAACATTTAGGGTTTCCCATTAAGGTACCGGGCGCGACAGAGGAATGTTCTACTGCAACACTCCCCACACACACACACACACACACACACACACACACACACACACACACACACACACACACACACACACACACACACACACACACACTAAACCTAAACCTTTTTCCGTTTTTTGTAGTCTGCATTTGGGTCCTACCTTTTCATAACACCCGGCAAGAACATTTAAAAGCATTGTTCCAAAGGTCAAAGTATTCCTTTAAGAGACTTAGGCCCCGTCCACACGGAAACGAAACGAACGGTATCCGCTATAGTTCTTTATCGTATGGACGGTTCGTCCACACGAGGCCGTAACGGAACCACGGAAGCCCTCAAACGATAATGCATCCCAAAGTGGGAAGGTTTTGTAACGTAACGCTTGCGGCACCGTGTGTACGCCCTAAACGATCATAGCCCCGCCTCTCCTGCTCACCCGCGTCATTGCTGATGCGTTTTGCCAACAACAACAATGGCGGATCACAGGGTTGCGTTCGTGCTCCAGACGCTACTGACCATGATACAGATGTTAGTGCAAAATCTACAGCTCCTCAACCACAACCATCAGCAACAAGTGGACATGGAGATCTACATGAACATGTTGCTAAATCCACCGCGGAGAATAAACAGAAGGGCAACCATGGCAACCATGCTTGGGGGGTCTTCTTCGCTGCCTTTGGTGTATTTTGTGGCGGAAGTACAGCGCCACTTACAGGCCAGGCATATGTACTACAGCGTCTCCAGCGGGTCGAGCGGTCTCGTGTGGACGGACAAGTTTATTGAGCCGATTCCGTGTGGACGGAAGACTTTTTTGATATCGACCTCGATTCGTTTTCGTCTCCGTGTGGCCGGGGCCTTAATGTTTGTGTCAATGTAACTAGATCGTCTAACTGTAGCTTGCATATGAAACTAATTAAACACACACACCTCGCTAAAAACATCTGTATTTCTCATGACACCGTACGTGGAAATGCAAATGTGCACGCAGTGGCTTTGAAGTGATGATTCCTCAGTTCTGGGATATTGATTATCGGCTCCCAGTGCCATCCATAAGTTAGATTGCTGTCTAGGTAGATGAAACCTTGACTGCAAATGTACAGAAGTGCTGAGCTTTTACACCTGGATCAGTGTGATGGACACTTTGACACTCTAACACCCCGCTGAGTAAAGCTTTTACCTTCAGAGCACAGCGGTTATTACACAGTGGTTGCTGCGGTAAAACACTTCTCCCTCTGCCGTTATTTTAATCTGCAGAAACACCTGCAGGATTTCCAGATCCTCTTGGGGATGAAGCAATAGTTTAGAAAGCGTCTAAAACGTACTGCAGCTGCTTCATTTTTAATTGAATTTGCTCTCCGTGCATGTTTAGCACGTACAGTAATGCTCTCAAGTGGATTAAGACGCAGTGGATGTAAGCTTCAGCATTTGATGTTGCTCTGAACCTACACATGTAAAGCAAGGTGGAACAAAGAAAGAAAACAACCTTGTTCTGCTACACTTTGAGGATCGAATCTTTTTGACAGCTGCAGGATGTTCAGCTCCTCTTGGAGACAAGGCCACATTTAAGAAGGAGTTTGATATATTCTGCCGCTTCTACCTGTTAAAGAAGCCCTATTGTGCTTTTTGGGTGTTTCCTGTGGTGTGATATATAGGTTTGTGTGGCAGGGCTCCAACACAATGCACATTAAAGGCTAAAGCAGGGGTGTCAAACTCAAGGCCCGGGGGCCAAATCCGGCCCGCGACTTCATTTTATGTGGCCCCACAAGAGCTTGCAAAAAATATGATTTTATTATACGGTTACATGCTACTTTACAGAGGCACGTTGCCCATAAACTACATGTCCCACAATGCATCTGAAATTTGACTTTTCTTTTTTTAAATGTCCCTTTTTTTTCAAAATGTCACTTTTATTTTTTGATTTTGACTTTCTTTCCAGAATGTTCTTTTCTTTTTAAATCTTTTTGTGACATTCTCACTGAAGAGACTTGCAATTATTTGCCCTAGACTTCTGCTTTCAGACATAGTTAATTATGAAGGTATTACCCTATCCGATAATAATCCAATGCAGAGCAATAATGTAATATAATACATTATTTTATATATGTTAAATATTTATATATGTATTTTGATATAGTCTTAAAGTTACAACCGGCCCTTTGAGTGCAACTATAATATGAATGTGGCCCGCAATGAAATTGAGTTTGACACCCCTGGGCTAAAGGGAGGGACTTCAGTAAGCGGTAGGGCTGCTCAATTAATCGTGTTTTAATCGCAATTACGATTTTGGCTTGCAACGATTATGGAAAGAACATAATCGAAATAAAACGATTAAAAAAAATTATTATAATTTATTTAAAAATAATTAATTTTTTTAATTGGTTTTTCAATTGAAATAAACTTAAAGTTCAAGGTAATCAACTGTTAAAAACATACTACACCTTTTTCTTTTCAATAAATTGATGTTTTCAAAGTCAATGGATAATTCTTTTTAATAATCGTGATATCAATTATTGCCCCAAATAATCGAGATTATGATTTTTGCCATAATCGAGCAGCCCTGTAAGCAGTTGACCAATCAGTTAAAGCTTGTCAAAGTAGGCAACAATACACTATAATAGGTTTTCCTTAAAGATGATGTGTTGCCTGTATTGGCTCTCAGTGCATGTTTAGCACAGTAATCATTTCAAGTGAATGTAGCGGCATGGTGGATGCTTGCTTTAGTATTTGTTGTCATTTTGAACGTGCAGCGGAAGTGTAAAGGAGGTGAAACAAGAAAGAAACCTTCATTGCAACACTTTGACAATCAAGTCTTTTGGTGAAACTGTCATGTGTAATATTAAAAAAAAAAAGCTCTAATAATAGAGAGGTTCAAATGAGTGCATGGATTTCTAAAGCCAACCCCACTTCAATTCGGATGTTTATTGTTCCTAAATTGTGGTCGAAATGAAGCCCAACCCTGCGGTCACCCTCCACCACCCTCTGCCTGCTGTGCTGGGACTTCTTTGGAACAGTAAGACGCCGAGTTCTCAGCGTGCAGACATTAGACTTCCGTTAGTGTGTGATTGCATTTAGTTATTTGGATGTAATGGCCATGGTTTGAGGAAAGCACTCACCTGGGTGTTTTCTATCTACCTGGCCATTTCACGCGATGTCACGCGTGACGGGACATTTTGGGAGGATTCACACAATCCTTGCACACACAGTGATTTTGTTTGCCCCCAAATAATGTCAAATGAAATGAGCGCTCTGGTTGGCGTGAAGCCATACTCGTCAGTCTCTCTCTCCAAGAATAATTTGCTGACTGGCGTAAATATGTTCTGCCTGTAATGCTCCATCCGGATTGGTTGGCTATCGCACGAGGAGTGTTTTTTAGAAGGAGGAGACGATGTAAAAGAAAGACGGCATTGGAAAGTATATTACTTTTTTATGAGCTTTTGCAGGGAGGAAATGAATCCAACAAATCCAATTTAAACTGACTAAAGCTACTTTTATTGTCATGAATGAAAGGATTATGTAAAAATACTTTACATAAAAGAGGACAATTAATCCATTTCAGTTCTATCAGAGTAGAATGGCCTCGTGTCCTATACTGTTTCCATTGGAGAGACACCAGCAGATGGATTATCCTCTGGTTTCAGTGGAGAGAGGCTCAGTCAGACGTCACCACGGCAACCCACCACTGAATATTTCCATTGTGATCCAGACCATTTAACACCCGCTTTACCCTCGGAGACAGGGGTCAAAGTGAAGGAGACAGCAGCTCCAAGTTTGTGGGTTTGCATGTCAGGGAAAAGCCGCTTCGCTTCGTCTTTCCTCTCCGGCTTCTTGTTGTGTGGTCAGAGAGGTCAGAGTTAAAGAAGCTGCATCTCCTTGGAGACACGGTGAGGAGACAGTGTGGTGGTAATGATTTGTGAGGGGCTGCTGAGAGGAAGAGAACTGTTGAAGCATCCTAGCATGCAGTCAGGTGGGATTATTGTTAGACTTTTAAACGGTTTCCAAGTCTGCAAACTGCACACGGATGATAGTCCTGTTTTGCTGTACGTGTACACACACAATATACAGCAATAGGTGCAGTTGGATTCATTACTTCAGGCTTCTGCACAAGTGTATACTTAGAGGTCATTTGCAGTAATGAAGCCCATATGCAGCCATTCTCCTCCGAGCGCCTTTCTCCTCTTTTCTTGGATTCACAAAGTTACTAGTTCACCTTATGGTTCAGTCTCCCTGCCCTGGTAGCGTCCTTTTGGTCGCAGTAGACGACTATTTCAGCAAAAAAGCCTTTTATATGATAGCTCTCTAGCACCTTAAATAGATAGCAAAAAGAGAGGCCATGCAACAGATGGTTTATAAAGAAACGAGTGGCCAAACTCAATGCGTGACGGCCCCTACACACGGCGGCGTGCGTTGCCGCTTGGCGGTGGGCGTGTCTTGAGCTTGGGGAGTCAACGCGAGCAACAACCAACCACATGAATGTCCCGCCCCGGACATACAAAGCAAAGCATTCATGCTACATCCATGCTGGCTACATATACTGTCTATGCTTGCTAGCTGTCCATTCAAACGAAGTACACTGGATATAAACTCCCCAAACAGGCGAAAACCTACCAGTTTCCCCCACTGTCCCTGCCCCCCCCCCCCATGCCTGGCTCCTCCGGTTTGTATCCCTGTAGGTAAAGAGGGACTGGTCGTAGAGTACCGGGTGATTCCCGACCGCCACGATCATTTTCTCCTCCATTTTTTGACATATGGGAAATAACTGCGGTCTGGCTCTCCCAGCATACACGCGGTTTGATTGGCTACTGCTTGTACTGTCAGATTTGCATACGAGGGATTTGATTGGCTGACGCCTCTGTCGAACATTGCTCTACTTTTGCAGCGAGCACCGCGAGAGAAGCTACGCTTTGCTCCCACAATGCAGTTCGGCGAATCGTGACGTCACCCCATTCAAAGTGAATGGGCAGAAGCGTTGTGTGGCACGCCGCCGTGTGTAGGCGCCGTTAGAGTCCAAGATATGCTGCGCTTAGTCCCAAAGGGGAAAGCGCTGTAATAACTGGATCCTACACTTCCCATGATGCAACTTGAAAGCATATTTCCCACATTTCTTTAGGGTAAATTAAACTCCTATCAGAGGCCCAAGCCTAGGAATACAAATCTGAATCAGGAACATTACAATGTAGGATTTTCACTTCGTAATATGTTAAAGGCAACACCTCCCGTCTTAGTTAGCTGAGTCGTGGTAAGTGAAGTTTCCCTTTAAATGTTACAATTACATTTTGTATAGGTGAACACATGCTTGTCCAAAAGACTACTTTAGAATACTGATGAATTTATTCACCCTGGGTGCAACATCACTTATTAATACAGTCTCTATTAGACTATCAAACACGTGTCGGTCTCTGTTTTCCTCCAACCCTCTCTTGGGTTTCTCCTCAAAGGAAATGCGTCACCACTGCAGTAAACTTCACTCCCTTTAAGAAGCTGTTGCATTGTCCTCGAGATCATATTCTCGCAGGGAACGTGAATGTTTGAGAGGTTTCCATCACCGCTGACAGGTTTGATTGTTACCAGCAGCAGGTTGTACACCTTCCTCGGTCTCATGTTGCTGTGCACACATATTCTTAATGCTGCTGTAAAACCGTTTTCTCTTCGACAATATGTGGGCACTTAAGGGATGGACAAGTGGAAGAAAGCGTGGAGCTCTGAGGCCAAACTCTCAATCTGCATCCTCGCCCTCCCTGTTTCTCAATCTCTCCCCGCCCGTCTTCCTCTCCGCAGATTGAAACGCTTCCGTCTTTTATTTGCCTCTGCTGACTCGGTCTATTTAAAGGCTCGATTTCCCCCTGAAATCACATTCTAATCCGAAAGCACGTTCCCATATTGCTAACGCTGCACATAATTAGTTCTGCCTTCCTCTCTTAAATCCACTTGTGTTTGTGTTGGCCGCTTGCTAAAATGTGCTTGGCTGCACTTTATCACCCCGCCGGGTCAAATTGAACCCCGTAGAAAAGTCCGTGAGCCATCGATTCCCCCGCGGGCCATCGGGACCAGACGCAGTGGAAATTGAAACAGGAGTCTGCCACCTCTCATAATTCCATGACAGCGAAATGAAACACTATCTCTAGAAAGCAATCAGACTCTCAAATTACCTTTCCTCGTGCTGCATTGTTTGCAGATCAGCAGAAGTGTCCTCGCGCTGTCCCTTTATGTCCCTGCCCCCCCCCCCCCCCCCTCTCTGCGCCTGCAGTCTCTCTTGGTGCAGCAATGAGTGGCAGAGTGGCGATGTTGATTTATTGCATGGTTGCCCAAATGGAAAGGGGATGGAATGTGTCTGTCAGCGGGGCGTCACTTAGATCGAAACACCTGTGATGCCTCGGGACGACTAACTGCTCCATCAGGAATGGTTTCCCATCTGCACCATCACTGCTTTTTATACACACATGCACACACACACACACACACACACACACACACACACACACACACACACACACACACACACACACACACACACACACACACACACACACGAGGTATACACACTCAAATGCACTCAAAACTAAATGTGCACTCTAGTATTTCACAGATTGAGCGGTACACTTATAAAATGATGTCGGACGCACGATGGACAGTTTAACAATAACCGTGTCGGAATTGATGCAGAAGAAGATAAATCCTCTTTTCTAGCTCCAACCAAGGCTGACGTCACTTGAGGCAATTTATCTAATTTTGCACGTTGGCTTAATTTAAATGTGCACGTATGCAGAAGCCTGAAAACAGACTTTGATGGCGACATGTGGCGTTCGCTAACATGAGAAGTTAGTTCCCTGAGTTTAGTCTTTAAGGCAGTGTCTCCTGTGGAGCTGTTGTTGTTCAGGTGAAGCGCTATTTCCCAGATATCTACAAGGAACAAAAGTCCTTTATCTTGCTGTCCTTCACTAACCTGTGAGCCAGCTCGCTAATCGTCCACATGCACATCAGCTACAAAGCCAACGCACAAAAGCACATTGTTAAATTATAAGTCACTGTCTGCCAAATATGACACCAGGAGGAAAGAAGCACCCGTAGACGGAGAAGATGACTCAGAGGAAGCATTAGTTAACAGCACTTTACCAGCAGCCATTCATCATAACACTGTTACCGGAACATCTGCCAGCATCTTTGAATCTCCTAACAAGCTGCTTCTTCCTCTGCCTGGAGGAACATGTCATGTCCTATTGATGCAGTGTTACAAATACAACGACCCAACAGTGACATAGTTGAAAGCTCCGCAGCATGCACAGCAACACAACTACACCACTGCAGTATACCAGAACACACACACACGCACACACACACACACACACACACACACACACACACACACACACACACAGAAATCCATCACTGAGCAAAACCTTTGAAAGTAAGTGACTTCCTGCTCTCCTTCAAAGCAAGCCTCTTAATGGACACTTGTATTCATGTGTCGCTGCCGTTTGTTCCATCCTGTAAAAGCAGAGATGTTACAGGAACACAGAGCGATGGATTATTGGAGCAGATTCATTTCACAAATGAGAGGTTTTCTCCGGCGACGCCAACGTGCTCGATGGGCTGGAGAGGAGCGTGACATTCAAGTCAATGAAATCAAATCTAATTAAGGGAGTAAGTGAACGCCATTAGAACACATTAAACCACATCAGAGAGGTTTCAGGACGCAATTTATTATTCCCATATGGAAATATAATATATGTGCCTTCATTAAAATGGCATATCTGTAATAGATTCACACAGTTGAATGTCATATTTACATATTTAATATTGGAATGTATTATATTAGCATATGCGGTATGCTAAAATATTAAAATGAAAGTTCAAAAGCACCTGCTCAGGCAGTAAAGGTCTCCGTGTGTCTGAAACCTCTCAAAGCAGCGATTTATTTCACAAAACATATTTTTCATCATCCAACGCTTGTCAAATATGTAATCTTAAATTTAATAGGATCCCCGAAAAGGCTTTACTTGTGTCCGACATTTCAACAAACAACGTTTAATTTTAAGGGACACATCCAATAACATGAAATTGTGGATATTAACTTTTTTGAAAGAAAAACAATTTGTAAAATGTCTTCGCTCTATCTCTGCAAGCTCGAGGGGTTGTTATGGTCACTCACACACACACACACACACACACACACACACACACGGAAAAACAGCTATGTCAAGTTTGCATCATTGTCAGGTTTGAGGAAAATACCCAAGTGTAGTTAAAAAATACAAAAAAGGTTCGTTAACAAAAAGCGAGCTTTATTATAAAAAACCGAAGGCATGAAAAAACAAGAAACTAATTAACAGAAACAAAACCGGGGAGCAGGAGACACGGACAAGCATGGGTGACAGTGACATGAAATGACGACGAACAGACATGGAGCACAGGGGAAGACTAAATACACAGAAGGGTAATCACAGGACAAGACACAGCTGGCAGGGGAGGAGAAACACAAGGGCAACAGGTGAACACAATGAGACAATTAGACACACCAGGGACACTAACGACAGGGAGGAAAAACACAGGGAGAGGGACCAGACATTATACAAAGAGGAAAACATTTCAAAACAAAGGTGGAAAACATTTTATATTACATTACTTTGCATTTAGCTGACGCTTTTATCCAAAGCGACTTACAATAAGTACATTCGACCAGGAAGACACAACCTTGAAGAAAACAGAATCATAAAGTACATCAGGCTTCATAGCTAAAACATTTCAAGTGCTACTCAACTGGCTTTAGAGAAGCCAGCCCTTTATTAGTATATAAGTGTTTTGTTAGTAATTCTATCGCTCGAAGTGGAGTCGAAAGAGATGAGTTTTCAGTCTGGAAGGTGTGTGAGCTTTCTGCTGTCCTGATGTCAATGGGAGCTCATTCCACCATCTTGGAGCCAGGATAGCAAACCCACGTGTTTCTGCTGATGGGAACTTGGGTCCCCCTCGCAGCGAGGGTGCAGCGAGCCGTTTGGCTGATGCAGAGCGGAGTGCACGTGCTGGGGTGTACGGTTTAACCATGTCCTGGATGTAGGAAGGGCCAGATCCATTCGCAGCATGGTACGCAAGCACCAGGGTCTTGAAGTGGATTCTAGCAGTTACCGGAAGCCAGTGGAGGGAGCGGAGGAGCGGCGTGGTGTGGGAACACTTAGGAAGGTTGAAGACCAGACGAGCCGCTGCATTCTGGATGAGCTGCAGAGGTCGGATGGCACATGCAGGGAGACCAGCCAGGAGGGAGTTGCAGTAGTCTAGGCGTGAGGTGACGAGAGCCTGGACCAGAACCTGCGTGGCTCTCTGGGTCAGCTGGGGACGCATCCTCCTGATGTTGTAGAGCGTGTATCTGCAGCAGCGGGTTGTAGCAGCGATGTTTGCAGTGAAGGACAGGTTGTTATCCAGGATCACACCCAGAGTCCTTGCAGTCTGAGTCGGGGAAACAACAGAGGTGCCGATGTTGATGGTCAGGTCAAGAGTGGGACAATCTTTTCCCGTAAGGAAAAGCAGTTCAGTTTTGTCAAGGTTGAGCTTGAGGTGGTGAGCAGACATCCACTGAGAGATGTCAGCTAGACGAGCAGAGATGCGTGCGACGACCTGGGTCTCTGAGCGGGGGAAGGACAGAATTAGTTGGGTGTCGTCAGCGTAGCAGTGGTATGAAAAACCATGCGGGCTAATGACTGATCCGAGCGAGTTTGTGTACAGAGAGAAGAGGAGGGGACCAAGAACAGAGCCCTGAGGGACCCCTGTAGTTAATTGACAAGGGTCGGACTCGGACCCTCTCCAGGTTACCCTGTAGGTACGGTCTTTGAGGAATGAGGTGAGGAGGGAAAGTGCAGAGCCTGAAACTCCAAGTTCTTGGAGAGTGCGAAGGAGGATCTGATGGTTCACCGTGTCGAATGCAGCAGACAGGTCCAACAGGATGAGGACAGAGGAGAGGGAGGCTGCTTTAGCCGTGTGCAGTTCCTCAGAGACAGCAAGGAGGTGAGCTGTTGAGTGGCCTGCCTTGAAACCAGACTGGTGCGGATCCAGAAGGTTGTTCTGATGGAGATAGCAGGAGAGTTGTTTAAAGACAGCGCGTTCAAGTGTTTTAGACAGGAACGGGAGGAGAGAGACAGGCCTGTAGTTTATAACATCAGACGGGTTGAGAGTGGGTTTCTTCAGGAGAGGGTTTACTCTTGCCTCCTTGAGACTGTTTGGAAAGTGACCAGAAGTTAGAGAAGTGTTGATGAAATGGGTGAGAAATGGTAGAATATCAGGAGCGATAGTCTGAAGGAGGTTTGAAGGGATAGGGTCCAGAGGACAGGTGGTAGGGCGGGCAGAGGTCATGAGGGTAAGAACCTCACTTGGCGAGAGAGGGGAGAAGGAGGTCAGTGTGTGGGTGGAAGGAGGGTCTGGTGACCCAGCGGTGAGTAGGAAAAAGAAGAGCGAATATCATCAACCTTTTTTTCAAAGTGGTTAACAAAGTCGCTTGACAGAAGGGAGGAGGGGGGAGGGGGGGTCCAGGAGGGAGGAGGGGGAGGGGCTTTGGGGGGGGGTCCAGGAGGGAGGAGAAGATGGAAAATAGTGTTTTGGGATTGGAATAGGAAGATTGGATCTTATCTTGAAAGAAAGTGCTTTTTGCCTGAGAGATGGAAGCAGAGAAAGAGGAGAGGAGAGCCTGATAGGTTAGGAGGTCGTCGCGGTGTAAACATAAATCCAAAACCATGACCAAATCCATCATGTTGTACCTAAACGTATTCACATGTTTAATTCTTTAATTTCATAAATATAATTGATTTTAATTAATTAATGTATTCCTTATTTCCTCGTTCAGCACCATTGGGGTCCTGCAGAGTATAATCCACTGGCTTTATGTCAAACATGAACCGGATGACCCTGAGGTTTCATCATGTTGCTCGTCCTTGAACCTGACACTCTATCCTGTTCTATACCTGCCGCCCATATGGAGATCAATCACATGAAGCTGCAGTTCACACACACACACACACACACACACACACACACACACACACACACACACACGAGTTATTGGAATCGATCTGAACCTGAAGTGCTGCATCAGTTAGTCCCTTGAACTCATGTCTGCATACTGAACACCAGCGTGTGTGAGTGTGTGTGAGTGTGTGCGTCTCCCTGAGCAGGCGTATGCCAGGCGTTGCCTTTGCATGGATGTGTGTGAATGGATTGATTATGACTAGTACGTGTAAAGAGCGTTGAAGGGCTGAAAGACTGGGAAAGCGCAATATAAATACAAGCCATTTACCATATTATTAACGTATGATATATTCCACATTTCACACGGATTATGTTAACGGTTATTCTGAAATGTTAGATCTTCACACACGTTCACAATTCATCATGTTGTTGTTTTCTCACAGATCGTAACATGCCAAAAAACAACCTAATTTTTTCTGAAAAGACGCCAATTTCTCTCAGCTTTCGCTCTGCAAACAAAGCATGAACCAAATTGAGTAAACGGCACCATGAGAGTATTTCTGTGTTGTGTGTTTGTCAAGCCTGGGTTTTGTAAAGTGTGTGTATGGCACCGTGTGTTGCACTCGTGTGTTTTAGTGTTGGCGGCTGCTTTGATGAATACAGGGCGCTCCAAGGGCAGGCTGCATTAACGCCTGTTTGAAAAGAGTTAAGCTTCCCGGCATAAACAACAACACATTGTGTGTGTGTGTGTGTGTGTGTGTGTGTGTGTGTGTGTGTGTGTGTGTGTGTGTGTGTGTGTGTGTGTGTGTGTGTGTGTGTGTGTGTGTGTGTGTGTGTGTGTGTGTGTGTGTGTGTGTGTGTGTGTGTGTGTGTGTGTTTGGTTTTGCTGGTGTGTGTGTGTGTGTGTGTGTGTGTGTGTGTGTGTGTGTGTGTGTGTGTGTGTGTGTGTGTGTGTGTGTGTGTGTGTGTGTGTGTGTGTGTGTGTGTGTGTGTGTGTGTGTGTGTGTGTGTGCATTTGGTGTTGCCGGTGTGTGTGTGTGTGTGTGTGTGTGTGTGTGTGTGTGTGTGTGTGTGTGTGTGTGTGTGTGTGTGTGTGTGTGTGTGTGTGTGTGTGTGTGTGTGTGTGTGTGTGTGTGTTGTGTGTGTGTGTGTGTGTGTGTGTGTGTGTGTGTGTGTGTGTGTGTGTGTGTGTGTGTAATCTCTGTCCGGGCAGAGGCCCAGCTCGGCGTGTGAATCCTCCTCTCTCCACAGCACGGTCAGCAAAGCTCCGTCCCGTGGGATTACTGAACTTCACAGCAGAAAGATACCCAGATGTTTTTATACCTTTTGTTGCTCAGGCTGTTGTTGGTGTGTCGCCTGTGTGCAGTGATGGGAAATATATAAAGTACATTCACTAAAGTATTGCATTTAAGTTTAATTTTGAATATTTTAACTGAGTATTTTCATGTTATGCTACTTGTTACTTCCTCTCCACTGCATTTTGGAAGCCAATATTGCACTTGTTACTCTATAAATCTTGAGTTTTAGCGCATACACTATGAATCAATTAACACATTACCATACGACACTGAACAAAAATATAAACGCAACACTTTTGTTTTTGCTCCCATTCTTCATGAGATGAACTCAAAGATCTAAAACATTTTCTATAAACACTAAATAACCATTTCTCTCAAATATTGTTCACAAATCTGAAACAATGTGTGATAGTGAGCACTTCTCCTTTGCCGAGATAATCCATCCCACCTCTCAGGTGTGGCATATCAAGATGCTGATTAGACAGCATGATTATAGCACAGCTGTGCCTTAGGCTGGCCACAATAAAAGGCCACTCTGAAACGTGCAGTTTTGCTTTATTGGGGGGGTCTGGGGGGGTCCGAAAACCAGTCAGTATCTGGTGTGAGGGGTAGGGTTAGGGTAATGTTGTGAATCGAGTGGCCTGTGTTCGTCGTCCATTACATACGCCTGCCCATACCATAACCCCACCACCACCATGGGCCACTCGATTCACAACATTACCCTAACCCTAACCCTAACCCTACCCCTACCCCTCACCCCTCACACCAGATACTGACTGGTTTTTGGACCCCCCCAGACCCCCCCAATAAAGCAAAACTGCACGTTTCAGAGTGGCCTTTTATTGTGGCCAGCCTAAGGCACACCTGTGCAATAATCATGCTGTCTAATCAGCATCTTGATATGCCACGCCTGTGAGGTGGGATGGATTATCTCGGCAAAGGAGAAGTGCTCACTATCACACATTCTTTCAGAGAAATGGTTATTTTGTGTTAATAGAAAATGTTTTAGTTCTTTGACTTCATCTCATGAAAAATGGGAGCAAAAACAAAATTGTTGCATTTATATTTTTGTTCAGTGTATATTGTAAATAGTAACAGTAGCTATAAATCAGATCAAATTAGCTTTACAAGCTGTACTGCTTTACATTACATTACATTACATTGCATTTAGCTGACGCTTTTATCCAAAGCGACTTACAATAAGTACATTCGACCAACAAGACACAACCTTGAAGAAAACAGAATCATATAAGAACATCAGGTTTCAAAGAGCCAATCGTTTCAAGTGCTGCTCAACTGGCTTTAGATAAGCCAGTCCTTTATTAGTATATAAGTGCTCTGTTAGCAGTTCTTTGTTCGTCATTCTATCGCTCGAAGTGGAGTCGAAAGTCGCTTTAATAATCATAATCCAGTTATATAATATGATAGTGAATGGTCATTACACTTCAGAAATCCTTTATTTGTTCGACAACAGGGAAAATAACGTCACTACAGCAGCAAAGATACACTGCGGATAAAAGGTGAACGTCTATAAAAGTTTAGACTGATATATTGGATAAAGGAAAGCACACATTATTTAGACGATACAGGAAAGAAATAAGCAAGAAAACAAATATGCAAACCAGAATACAAGTGGCAGTATCGTAACAACATGTAAGTGAATGTATAACGTATTGAAGGAGCCTGTAACATATTGTAAATAACTTAATTGTTAAGTAAGAAAAATTGAGTATATTTTGATGCCAATTCCTTTGTACTTGTACCTGGTTACGGTTTTAAATGCAGGACTTTTACTTGTAACAAAGTCTTTTTTACAATCTACTTTTACTCCCACCTCTGAATGCGTGCTTGTTTTTGAAGTTGAAAGCCGGCCGACCTGCTAGATTGGAAACTGCAGACTCAATGGCGCTCTGTGGGAGAAAGCGACAGAGACAATCACCTCTGCCAAATCGGTGCTTTAGTTGTGATGAAAGAGCTGGAAGTAATCAAAGTGTGGAAATGTTTCCTCCTCCTCCTCCCCGTCTCTCTTCCGTCTCCACAGCTCCAGCCACAGCGTGATGAATGGCCGCCTCCCATTAGCTTGATCAACCACTTTGGCGGAGATTATTAATCAGGTGCTTATTTAAATGTCGCCGAGAGGAAATGAGGCCGCTGGGAAATTGAGTTTTTGTGTCCTGGGATATCGCCACACACAGATAAGCATTCATTCATACGATGTTTAACATACATTACAGTCAGCCGCTCACACCGAGGGGACGAAGCAGAGCTCAAATCCAAAGGGGACGTGGTGTGGCGTCTTATTGATAAAACATAGTGTTGTATATTTGCATCTCCTGACACTTCCGCTAGTCCCTTTTCATTCGCAGTGCTTTCTAAATAAAGGTCGCAGGCGAACCCGGCGCCGCCTACTCATCATCGGTTTAGTCATTCTTTACCAGAACGCATTCCTAATGATTCTTTTTATGTCTGGCTGTCGGAGTGAGTTACTGTCGCCGCACTGCGAGCATATTTTTGAAAGCAATGCGATAGGCGTATCTCAGCTGCTGCTTGCAAGCTGCTGCTTTTTTAATTCTGGAGGCGTTTTGCAAATAACTTCTGGAAACGATGCTTTTGGGTTTGGTTTGTTCCACAGGTGTTTTGGATATTCGGATGATGAGTGATTTGCTTTTTGATGAGCTGGAGAGCGGTGTAAAAAAGACAGAAGTTGCTTTGAGTTATTAGATTAGATATTAGGTGTTTTTATACAGCACGTTTCAACGCCATTTAAAGTGCTTTACACACATATTGAAACATATAATGCCCTTTGGTGCGTTGGCATTTAAGTACATTAATAAAAGTCTGCACGGAACCAAGGGGATTTAAAACAAGCTGAAAGGCAATAATACTGGTTTGAAATACAATAACAATGTTACAGTGCGGTGTAGGACATGCATAATTTGATTTAATAAAAGGCAGTGACAACAAGAACACTCTTCAGCCGTGAGGAAGAATACAAATGTTAAATTAATTAATGGTGAGAAAGTTGAATAAATCCATCTTTTAATTTGTTTTCAGACCTTAAAGGGCCCGTGTCGTGCTTTTCCGGTTATCACCCGTCCCCTTGTGTTCTGAAGCTTCTGCATGTAAAGGTCTGCAGAGTCTCACACCCTCAAAGTGCACCCTGTGGAGTAGAACTCTAACACAGAGAATACCTGTCTGCTGCCCCAGAACGCCTCGTTGGACATTTCTCTTTCTCCATTGTTTGCTTCCTGGGTTCTGTGACGTGTGAACTCCCAGATCAACAACAAAGGACCGGATTGGCCCAAATGGACCAATCCGCTGAGCCCCTCCCACACCAGGACCCCTTGGCTAACTAACAGGGAGTCCATTTGACTTGCATACCTGGTTGGTAATACACGAGTTGATATGACGTTATAGATATTAATGAGATCAATTCCCATCGGCAGCCGGAGGGCAACTCACCGTCTGACCCGGGCTTTAAAGTGAGCATTTCCTGATGCAAAGAGTAAGCTGCAGAAGATTAGTGGAGCTTTATGAAGTGTGTGTGTGTGTGTGTGTGTGTGTGTGTGTGTGTGTGTGTGTGTGTGTGTGTGTGTGTGTGTGTGTGTGTGTGTGTGTGTGTGTGTGTGTGTGTGTGTGTGTGTGTGTGTGTGTGTGTGTGTGTGTGTGTGTGTGTGTGTGTGTGTGTGTGTGTGTGTGTGTGTGTGTGTGTTTATTATTCACCGTACAGCTTGAAGTAACCTGGTAATCAAATATTACACACGTGTGCTGAGAACACACATTTATTTAGTGCATCCATCATTGTATCAATCCATGTAACTGATTGGATGGATTGATCGAGGAGGAGGGGGGGGGTGATTGATGGAGCAGGGGAAGGAACTCACCTGATTGAAATTCAGAAGCTGGAGCATCAAAAAGGTCAAGGGTCGCAGCGAGAGACATTTACAAGCACAGCGTCCTCTGAGTGGGACCTCAGGAATCATCAAGTGTGTGTGTTGGTGTGTGTGTATTGGTGTGTGTGTGTGTGTGTGTGTGTGTGTGTGTGTGTGTGTGTGTGTGTGTGTGTGTGTGTGTGTGTGTGTGTGTGTATATCATGCTTGGCCTTGTGATCGCGGCGGGTTAAGTGATGCCGAAAGCACAATAATAAATCTCTGACGCAAGGAGGACACATGACCTGAAGGTCGCCGTTTCATTAACTGTCTTTCACTTTGATTTTCCCATCACTCCTTCCTGTCTGCTCGCCTCGCACACCTCCACAAACCAGAGGAGCACACACATGATGAGCACCACGGGACAAACAGACTGCACGGGTCGACATTATCCGGAAATATTCACTGATATAGTGACGGGAAATTAGATATAAGAGTTGTTTGTTAAATATGATTTTTCAGCAATGAGACAATTAGCATAGCTTAGCATAAAGGCTAACAGCTAGCCTGGTTCGCTATCAAGGTCAAATCCACTTACCAGCAGAGTTTGTCGGTAACGGAGTAGTGTAACGCGCTACTTTAATAATTCAGTAATCACACTACAGTTACTAACATTGCCCCGACACGCGTTACTTCGTTACTTTCTAAAATCAGTCATAATCAAACCTCAACAAACACCTGCAAAGAACACATGCTAAGGTGAAGCTAACGCACATAGCTGTTGTTTATTTATATCACACACGTAGTTCTTCTTCTCTGTTTTCCGGTTGTTGCCTGTTTTGAATGACGAATACACACCACCGCCGCCTGCTGGTAAGGAGAGTTATTGCCACTCACGCATGCGCAGTTCGTACGTGCTCGGCTGAAGTCTGGCTCCAGTGCAACACATGGCCAACACGCAGGAGAACACGCTGACGCAACAGCGTGAGCAGAGATAGACTGCGCAAAATATACAGATAGCAGGAGACAGAGGACAGCCACGGTCAGATAGCAGGAGACAGAGGACAGCCACGGTCAGATAGCAGGAGACAGAGGACAGCCACGGTCAGATAGCAGGAGACAGAGGACAGCCACGGTCAGATAGCAGGAGACAGAGGACAGCCACGGTCAGATAGCAGGAGACAGAGGACAGCCACGGTCAGATAGCAGGAGACAGAGGACAGCCACGGTCAGATAGCAGGAGACAGAGGACAGCCACGGTCAGATAGCAGGAGACAGAGGACAGCCACGGTCAGATAGCAGGAGACAGAGGACAGCCACGGTCAGATAGCAGGAGACAGAGGACAGCCACGGTCAGATAGCAGGAGACAGAGGACAGCCACGGTCAGATAGCAGGAGACAGAGGACAGCCATGGTCAGATAGCAGGAGACAGAGGACAGCCATGGTCAGATAGCAGGAGACAGAGGACAGCCATGGTCAGATAGCAGGAGACAGAGGACAGCCACGGTCAGATAGCAGGAGACAGAGGACAGCCACGGTCAGATAGCAGGAGACAGAGGACAGCCACGGTCAGATAGGAACACATTCAGGATCTGGATCAGTCTTATGCGACAATGGAAACTGAACTAAAGAGAACATTTGAAACTTTAGCAGTCTGCGTGATCTGCCTGCAGGGAGGGGCGGGCCGGGCCTGCGAGTAAAGTAACGAGTAAAGTAACGAATTACTTTATGTAGAGAGTAACGAAGTAGTGTAATATATTACCTTTTTTTAAAGTAATATGTAATATATTACTTTTTTTTAGTAACGACCCCATCTCTGCTTACCAGCAACATTAAAGCTCCTTTAATCCGCTTGCTTTAGCTTCATATTTACCTTACATGTATCAAAGGGAATCCGTCGTCTCATTGAGCTTGAAGATTTTCCTCAAATGTCCGTCCAACAGTTTTTCTTTTAAAAGGTTTGCAGCTAACACCCGTCATATTGATTTGTCGCACGTTAAATAATTTCTACGCTCCAATGGCAAAAAGGGGTTCATCTAGCCTCTCAACGTGAATATTTGATTATAAGTGACCATATCGTCTGGATAACGGACGAGTTTAGACAGCTCTGATTCACTTCTGAGGGAACGGAGAGACGAGAAATGATAGACGTCTGTGTCTTGCTCTTAAAAAGAAAAATCACTTTCTTTGTCGATGTTTACGGCACACCATCGCTTTCCCATCAGACAAATAAAACGTTGTTCACGACCAGTTAGCAGTGCCCAGGCCACAGGGGCCAGCTTCAATTGAACCGCAGTTCCTGTTGAGCCTTTTAAAGATAGGATCCTTTGAGTTTAGTTTAAAGCAACACGTAATCGTGAGTATAGGCAGTGAACGCCTCAGAGGCTCTTCTGGATGCTTCTGTGTTCACATGAATGTTTTACTGCGTCAAGGAGCGAAGCTTTGCTGCAGCCGTCGGTGGAGCTTCGAGAGCTAAATCCCACATCAAAAGCTACAGGGTCATTGGAAATGTCTTCTCTCGGTGATTGAGCTGTTATGGTAGATGTTCATGTATTGTATCTTGATAGCGATGCAAGTCAAATGTCAGACTTGATCCGACCATTAAAGTATTATCGTATCGTAGTTTCAGACCAAGACTCTCGTCGTGCAGCGAGTGTCATCGTCACACACACCGAATGACCGGTGAGCACACACACACACACACACACACTGAAGCTCTGACTCATGTCTAGACAGAAAAATTGGGGCGGACATAAAGGCGGTGACATTTATGCAAGAGGTTCCCGCTGTGCAATCAGACCTCATGTTCCACACTGCGCTCAGTCAGAGGTAGCCAGCAGTCAGAGTACATGTGAAGCCTTTTTGTGTTCCCTGCTCGTCCAATGAATGCAGCCCACAGCTAACAGGCTTCTTTGAAGGCACTGCTGCCGCTCTGGAATCAAATGGAATCGGCAGGATGGATAATTTTTAAATAACAGTGATTTTCATGGCTTGGCGACAAGGTGGCGTCCATTAAAGCAAACTTCTAGCTCAGAAATTGGAGCATAAGTACATTATCCCGCTGCTTCCGTAATAGTTTCCATTATTATTTCCCTTTTATCGGGTTTAAAAATCGTTGGAATAAGGTGCTGCTTGAGAGGCATGTGATATTCTGCCTGGGTACACATCCCTGCGCAGCGGGCACTGACGTGGAAGAACAGTAGAGTCCATTTCTGTCTCGTGTGAAGTCATCTGAGGGGCGATATTGAATCTGCGGGGAGACTGTGAAGTCTGTGAAGAAAAAAAAGCTTATTCCATTCAAGCTGACTTTCAAAACTTTACCGACGCCTCCCTGATCTTATTCAGCTGACAAAACGTATGGCATCAGCTTTGTTACGGTTTTTTATTCTCAGGTTAGGATTATAGTCCCAGACGGTGATTAGAAACCTTTCTGCAGGATATTTATAACGTGCTATTCATCTCTTAAGCTTCAAATGTGTTTTTTGTTCTGCCACGGCACAAGGGAACAACAATAAGACTTTGTTGAGCTTAGTTTTTATCCGTGGGGTTTTGTTATTTCATCTTATATAAGTCTTTAGTGGCTCCACGGTGAGCTTATTGCCTTTCAGCTTTAGTTAGACCGGCTCCCCCAGAAGACATGGTTTCACAGACACTGTGTCCGAGAAAGAGTATCTGGTCTTATTATTAGAGCCGGGACTCGATTAAAAAAATTAATCTAATTAATTAGAGGCTTTGTAATTAATGAATCGAAATTAATCGCATTTTTAATCAAATATACATATCTGACCTGAGAACAGTGAGAAGCCATTTCCACATGGATGTTACCCCAAGTGGTCTACAGTCGAGTGCAATCCAGGGAGCTGGTTATTCTCTCAGACGTGGACTGACTTATCCTGGCCCTGAAACCAGTCATCTGGTTGAGTGTGGGTTGGGTCAGGGTGTGGTTCCTTGCACTCGGAGTCGGGCTAACGTCCACGCTAGCTGCTACATGCTAGCTGCTACACGCTAGCTGCTACATGCTTTGCATTTAGGTGATACTTTAGGCTTGATGTGCTGCGGTGATATGCAAATTCTTTTTTGCATAATTTGCACACCACCGTGCTCTTGTCGACGCTTCCATCCGTCCGTTTTTTAAAACAAAATGTCCCATCCACGGGGCCGACTAAAGCGGTCTCATCAGCTTGTTCGTTCATGTTTGACTATTGTTCACCGTGGGTTGTTGTTGTTTGAAGTCCCATGCTGAAGTCATGAACGTTAGTTGGTGCTCCAGTATAATCGGTACGCCTGAAACTCATCCAGTGAGAAACGTTCCGCTGTGCAAAAATAAGTGCGATTAAAGTGCCATTAAAATGCGTACATCTTTTTAACGCGTTAATTTTTGTGTAATTAATTCATCTTAATTAACGCGTTAAAGTCCCGGCCCTACTTATTATATTAAACCTAATTAAACAAAATGACTGTCAAAGCTGCAGTAAAATGCGGTTGATTCCAGAGTCTGACTCGTACAGCTCAAATGGGGGTGTTTTGCACAAGTGGGCTCATTCTCATCATTTGGTTAGCTGCTAGCATAACAGCAATTTAGCGCTGTGCCTTTTTGGGTCTAAACGAGTTTTTCAGTTACATAATGCGCTCGACTAACACAGGTTCGAATGTGGCTGGAAAAGGCTTTTGCACACCGCTTTAATTAGTGTCCTGGAAGTAGGAAATATAGGGTTATATTACGCTATTAAATGCATAAAGCACCCTTAACATTTTAGCCATACTTGCAACACTACTTACAGACTGACATTTGAGTCTGAGGGATTGACATAGCATGTGAAGCTTATTGCCTTCCTCATAATGGTAGATTACAATCCATTGATTTGGTATATGCAGACAAATTTGAAAATACGAGCAACATTCACATCAGCCTAAACCAGTGCTTCTCAAAGTGTGGTCCGCGTGTGCGCGCCCCCTAGTGGTCCGTGAGTATATTGGTAACATTTCACATTTTAAATAAATACATTTATTTAAGTTTTTCGCACTCTCGCGGGAATATCTCCGCAATGCAACAAGCTTAAGTTTCACTTTTGATTGCATGATATAGCCCAGATAAGCACCTTCATCACACATGTTGTTTGTACAATTTTCAGGCGATTTGTAAAAAACTATGTGTTTTGGGATATTTGTGGAGTTAGGTGGTCCGCGAGTGTTTTTTTATTGGTTAAGTGTCCTTGGTATGAAAGAGTTTGAGAAACACTGGCCTAAACTGTATGTAGTTGTAATTAGAAATGTTGGTGGATGACTGTAGCAAACATTATATATGAGTAACATCAGTGTGTGAGGAGTATCAGTGTGTGTGCTAGCATGCTGGCTCCCATACAGCGTGAGGGAAACATGTTCTCCCGGATTAAATTGAAATAACTTAACGTTGACTTTTGGTTCTCATGAAGGAAGCACAGGTCACTCTTTAAGCTCGTTGCACCCATCATGATGACTACAGCCACCGCAGTGCGTGTAATACAACGTAAATATGTAAAAGTCCTACGTCAGGTTGTTTTCCGGGTTCGGCTTCAGACGTTGGAGTGCTGCAAAGCCAAGATTAGGAAGGGTTCAGCTTCAGACGTTGGAGTGCTGCAAAGCCAAGTTTAGGAAGAGAGACATGTTGTGTGCAGGAAGTCCCACCTGGTTGTTTCAGCTTCAGTTTGAATTTTGTTTTCATGTATTAACAATGAATGCCCCCCCCCCCTCTCCCCCTCTCCCCCTCTCCCCCTCTTCTGTTCTCTCCTCAGATCCGGACTTTGCAGACCAGGGAGTCCCCCCCCCTCTCCCC